>NC_051846.1:137619504-137630112 GCF_002237135.1 Teleopsis dalmanni | reverse complement strand
ATTAGCTTTCTTTACCATTCTGTGGTCTAGGCAAAGGAACTCTATCCATTCTTATTAACGGCAGAGAAAAAGACAGAGAACTCTGTTGGGAAAGGCTACCAAGACATCACAATCTGAAATGCTTTTAGGGACTTACAACCTAAAACGCTTCAAAGATTGCATAGCACAATCAAAAAATAACCTAAGAATTATGGCGGGATTATTGCCCGGTCACTGTAGATTGAATAATCACCTACCGAAGTCAGGAATTCAATCCAACTCAGACTGCAGATACTGTAAGAAGAGAGAGAAACTGCATATCATGTGCTGGTGGAGTGTCCAACACTGATGCACAAGCGGAAGATACACTAAGGAGGACCATAAGGATCCAAGACTAAGAAAGATAGGCTCTATGCTGCCTTTCATTAAAGAAATCGGACTTGAAGAAACCAACTAAGGGGGCACAATAGATCTTTTAGGTTTCAGTGCACTATTCCTTTTTTCTAATAATAACTAGCTTTCATTAGATGGTCTATTGTTTTCGATTTAATCTTAATTACAGCTTTGTGGGGTCTGGCAGTATTTTAGATCTTACTTCAGAAAATAATATTTATTAAAATTAATTGCTACTTCTATAACTTCTATAACTATGCATTTAGTAATTGATATATGGAAGCAATAAATTTTTAAGTACTCCTTAAATAATTTATTAATATTTATGATATCGAAAGGTTTCGTTATCGAAGTCATTATTCTTTTCAGTTAACATGCAGATTTCAATAATTTAACTTTTATTCTTTCTCTAATTTTCCGTGGTAAGCATATTTTACACATAATTAATAAATGTTTAGATAAATCTTATTAAGTTTTAATTAATTAATTAATTAATTATTAAGTCTTCGACTAATCCTTCACTTCAGTGGGGCCACTTGTTGGGACACGTCCCACCAAAAAAGAAAAAATAAAAGTCTTAACAAAATCATATAAAATATATATCTCTGAATTTTAAGAAGGCAACCTTTCAATCAAAATTAGTTGCGATGAATTTCTTGTTTGTCAAAAATTTTACAACTCAGTTTTTTTTTTCAAATGGCATTGAAAGCATTCTTTTGGCTGCGATGGCAAAATTGAATATAATTTACCAATAAATAAACAAATAAAAAAATAAAAATTTTCTTAATTTCAGATTTTCAACAATAAAAAATGATTTAATGCATTTTTTACACAAACTGAAGCGAAAATTAAAATATAAAATAAAATCGAGAGAAAAAGAAAATACGCCAAAATGTCGCAAAGACGCACAACGCGGAGCTGACACGGCCCGAATTTGAAAAAAAAAAAAAAACAAAAAAAAACCCACAGAATAAAGAAATATTGAGAAAAAAAACAAACGGCAGAAATAAATTAAATCAAAGGAAATCGTAAACAAGCGTTAAGCGCAGGGAAGAAGAAGAGAAAGAGCCATCCGCAGCTGAATTCAGTCCGATTGTTTGGATGAAAATATTTTGTTTTGTGTACACAAACCCAAATAAACAAATTAAACAGAAACGGCTGAGAGATGATGTTTACACGCGCTCAAGTGCGAAAACAGAAGACCAACGGCAACACTGGCAACCAGCGAGCGCGCACCACTCGTACGCAGCAACAACAACAGTACGACGTAAGTAATCGCAACAACAACATAACAACAATAACAATTTTTCTTGTTTTTTCTTAAAGCCACGCTACAAGCAACCGTCGACCACCTCATCAGGTGTCAGCAGCTCCGGGATCAGCAGTGGTGGACGCACAAGAGATCGTGACAGAGACAGAGACAGGGATAGGGACAGGGATAGGGACATGGGCGACATGCCGGGTGGAAGCAGCACCATGTCGAGTGGCTACTACAGCGACCACTACAGCACCAACTCCGGTGCGTCTGCCAACCACCACTACAGTAAGCATCATTCCTTCGAGCTGCCGCGCCAACACTCAAAAGAAGAATACGAACGGGCCGCGCACTACGAACGCGCCTATGTGGATAAGCGCACGAGACCGCGCAGCATCACTAACCGGCGGGGAGCCATCAAACATCAAAAGTTTGTTGACACTTTCACTTTATGCACTGCAAAAAATTTTATTGCCAAACAAACTCGCTGATTTCGGTTTTTTGTTTTTTTGTTTGTTTTTAGAACGCACGAAATTAACGGCCACCGTTTCGTGGCGAAATTTTTTCGTCAGCCGACGTTCTGCGCCTTCTGCAATCTGTTTCTATGGGGCTTCGGTAAGCAAGGATATCAATGTATCAGTGAGTATGGAATAAAAGTTTCACGCTTATTATAAATAATTATTTTAATTAAGACGATAATAAATATTAGCACGAATAGTCGAGAATAAACAGAGCTCCTCTACTTCAGTTAATGGCCATAAAAGTTTATGGCTCACATATGATTTTCTTTTTATTTTCTTTTGTATTTTGAAATAAATATTTTATTTTGAATGATTCAAGCGAAGCAATTATTATGTCTTTAGCGGTTGTTATTTTTTTCTAAATATTAGACTGATAGATTTTACTACAACTTAGGTTCTCAACCCACACAGTCTTCGGCGATGAGTTCTGTTCTTCCCATACGCTTACATTATCTTTGTTAATGAACTTCAAGTCACGTGTTAGTGTATCTGCCATTTGGGTTAATTTTCTTATTTGGATTATTTGTATTGTTACTCAGTCATTTCACTTGTGAATTCTCTGGTATATAAAAAATAAAATGCCCGAATTTAAAATATTAGACAGCACCACGTAATATTAATATCTGGCTGCGATTGTAGTCAAATCAGGAATAATACACCCAATGCCTATTTTTTCCATTAAACTTCTGCTTTCTATTCAATATTCCAAGTCTTTAGTGTACACTTATTTTAATTCTTTAAGCATCATTTCGCCAAATTGCCAAAAATGATCCATTAAAACCTTTATTTATTTATTTTTTTTATTCTTATTTTTATTCATAACTCTTTATGTTAAATCTCAATTCAAATTGGAAAATCATAAAATAAAAATACTATCATATTTTATAATACTTAGTATATATACTTAGTATACTTAGTAAAAATACTATTATATTTCATAATACTTAGTATCGGTTGAAATTGCGATTTAGTTAGAATAAAATATAGTATAGTTCTAATACACGGAACAGCTCAATTTCTTTTTATATTCTTCCTGAATTAAGTGCTTCAATATAATCTATTGTATTATGTGCTGTTTTTTCAACTGATCAGCTCAAATTTTTTATTTAAAATTGTTCGAAAATACAGGTGCATCAATCGAAAACGATTTCTGATCCGTACCTATCACAATTTTGACATCTTCAACTGCAACACGCGTTAGGTCCTTTGACAGTTCCTTACAAAGCATGTGCCTTAGAGAAGGTTATGAGATTAGCTCCAATGATATCTTCAACATCGTTCCGTGTTTGTGGATTAAATGAGCAGTCTCAAATCTACCAATGATTTTCACTAGTGTTGAGAGCTTCTGTTTTGATAGCATATTCTTAGTACGATTGAGATTTCCCGTTTACGCCGATTTGACAACAAATTTTAGTAAAATAACTTTTTTTACTACACTATATACTCATATAGTCTATTTCTTGAGATATTGAAATTCAAAGTTCTAAGCTTTTTTACTTGATTTATTTACACTACCACTAACAGAATTATAATATTAGTGCTATAATAAGTGCTAATAATATATGATTTTTACATTAGTTATTCAAACAATAAGAAAAGAAATTGCAATCGAAAACCGGTAATAAAACCAGATATAAGTTATCTTCAATTCACTAAAATTTATTTTATATTTTTCCTTAAATCAGATTTTTTTATCTGGCTCGATATCAAAGTTCTGAGTTCTGAAGTTTTAAAGTTTTAGAGTTTTAAACTTGCAATACTTTCAATTGACTCAATAATAATCAATAGATGATAAATAAGAATACCTTTTTGTACAGAACACATAAACTTGAAATGAAATAAAGGAAGTTGTTCTCTAAACTCTAAACAGATGTTCTTGATTGCAAACAACTGTTGACAACTATTGTTTATTGAGTTGATCTCAAAAGGACCAAGATTGACCTACTTACACTAAAAATTTTTTTAAATAAAACTCCCAACTTCACACTTCTTAAACTATAATATTCCATTTTCCAGACAAAGTGATCCGATAAGTCTACTTGCGAATTCTTTGCCAGATTAGTGAAAAAAACAATCACCTACAAAGTGATATACTCAACTCATAAGTAATCCAAAAAGCCTATGAACTGCGAGTTTACTCAAGTTTAAAGACCTTTTGTTCTTCTCTTATCTAATCTATGCTATATGGTCTCACATCTATATAAGTCTCACAGTGTATACGATTAGTTCTTAATTGATTCATTACCTATCAGGTGACTATGATAACTATCACCTATGAATGGAATTGTAATTAGGTATACGAAAGCAAAATTTAAATTTTATTTAATTTAGTAATTCAAATATTATCTTTAGTCACATACAAAAAACTAAATAAACAAATTGTTAAGTAACTTTTAAAACCTGAACTTGGATATAATGTTTATTTTTTTTGCTGTCTTCTATAATTAATTTGAGCAGGGTTACCTTCTTCCATTTTTATGACTTGACATTGCTTTGTTCATACGCTTGTGAATAAAAATGTACCTCGATTCTGTTGTGTTTCCGTAATATTTGAAAATAATTATTTTATTTTAAATTAAAAAGATTTCAGAATTGTATAATATTTATTTTCTTTTAAGCTTGCCAAACTGTGGTTCACAAGAAATGTCATGAGAAATTGTTGGGCAAATGTTCGGGATCCGTTTTTAATTCAGCAAGTACAATTGTAAGTACACTTAGGTCATTTAAGTATTTATTAAATAAGAATAAGAATTCATATATAATAAATCATTTCACATTTCACAATCATTTCACAGCAAAAATTCTGCAAACCTTTTTAATATGAATTGTAATTTAACGTCAGTTATGACGGAAGTGACTATAACATTTCATAGAAACTACAACATAGAAACTAGTATATTTGGTAGAGAAGTGGTAAACTATTATTATAATATTACATATTTATTGTTTTATTAATAATAAATATATATTATTTTAATTAATTGAATTTTTGGCTGTTTCAAATATTGCCAAATACCCATCATCAGTGATCTTGAAATTATTTCTTAAACTGAATTATTCGTAAATAATTTTAAAAATGCAAATATCAATGGTTGAACTTATACCCTGCCAAATTTGAAACTCAGAGTCAGCATTCATTAGCCAACTGACCCAAAGCCGTCAGTTATATATCACAGCAAACCTTTTTATAATTCGCAATGTAATGATAGTTGAACATATTTAATTTTAGTATATATAACGAGTTTTTCAGGAATAAATGATATATATATTATATATATTTTATTATTAGGATAAAATCATTGAACCACACTTTGTATCCTTTAATGTTTTTCATATATACTTTTTCTTCGTACCCCGTATTTTGATACTTATCAACATTGATACATTGATTTTTTTCGTTTTTTACACCAAGTAGCTCTTAATTCATGCTTGCCAGTTAAGAAATCTAATAAATAGACGTGCCTCTCAATAAATAAATAGCCTTATCTGTTGATAATACTAAGTGGTAACGAAGATACATCGATAGCAAGTCAAAAAGGATTAGACAAAGGAAGAAAAGAAAGCCATAAATAGAAATACTAAGCACATTTCAAATTTTTTAAGTCCAAAGTCTTATACTACAAGCTAAACACGTACAGAAACAATACTCTAAGAAAACCTATTACAAACAGTACATATTAAGTCTGAACACTGAAGAGTAAGGACAGAAAAATTTATAAGGCACTATCTGGAAAGAAGATAGTTTATATCGAATGGACTGCAGTAGTGTGATATAAACAGAAAGAGTAATAAAAGGCATGATATAGTTGAACCACGTAGCAAAAATGAGAGAGCAGTAGAAATCAGAGTGCCCAATTTGAACTCCAATTTTTCATGCACTTCGATTTGACAACGAATTTCAGTAGACTCAGCGATTTTAACCAACTTTTTCCACTCGGCATATAGATATAGTTTACATATCGGGACTTAAAGTTGTTCATTTTTTACATTAGTTTTATTAACAAAAAGTACACACGTCATGATTTCTAAATTGATGACCGATATCTCGAAAACGAAGCTATATATAGTAGAGTCGAAAAGGTTTTGATAAAATTACTTTACTAAAATCCGTTGTCAAATGATTAAACTATACCGTTGAAAACTTTCTCAATTTGTTAACCCGAAATGTGAACTAATCCCTAAATGCTAACCAATCTGATACAATATTAGATACCATTTCACTTAACATCAAATAGTTTAACTACTATAAATATTATATAGTATTTAATATATAATATAAAATATTAGTACTGTCATCTATTCATTTTTGAAAAAAAAAACTATTATTTTATATTGCGATACACAATGTGCATGATATATCGGATAATAAATAAATTATTAATCAAAAAATAATTAGGAATTAATGTTATTTTAATTATTTGCAGTTGTTGCGCGAAAGATTCAAAATAGATTTACCGCACCGCTTTAAGCCCTACACTTTTATGTCACCAACTTTCTGTGATCATTGTGGGTCTCTAATGGGAGGATTTTTCATACAAGGTTTGAAGTGTGAAGGTAAGTTAGAGTTCACAATTTTCTTATTAACATTAACGTTTGATTTCAAAACATAATTAATTAATTATTAATTAAATTAAAAATTCCTTCCGATTGTCTTTGGTACACGCTTATGTTTTGCATGTTGCAGCAACATGTTGAGAGCATTGAAGAATTTGGTTAGACTTTTCGGTGACCTCTAGCTGTGCCTAGCAGCAAAAGCAGAACTTTATTTTATAAATTGCATTTGTGTGAATTTGTGTACTCCTTTTGTGCGCCATCTAGCGTTAAGTGGAGAATTGAGAAAAAAGATTTTTATTGTGAACAGTCAAAAAATATTTAGTTAATACACAAACCACACTAATGTTTAGATACATTTAATGTTGATTGAAAGTGTTAACCAAACATGTTACATATTTTTGTATGAATCATATGCATAAAAATGTTTAGAAGCACATAAATGTATATAAGCCACAAACTTCATCCTAATTATTTTAATTATTAATTTTAATAATTTTAATTTTAAATTATTTTAAGAAGTATTTTTCTGACTGAAGTAAAAATACAAAATAAATATAAATGATTATCAACATCTCGCATAACGTAATCAAACCACAATTGACTATGCGTCTGATCCGACATTTCGTTGGTTTTTGGAAACATTTTCAAGAGTGATTTTATTTTTATTTAAGTTTTTATGAATGCCATTCTATGATACCAGAACCCTACAACTTTTGTCTGGTAATTACGATCTCAAATAACCGTGAGAAGTAGTAACAATTTAAATTAGCAAAAAAAAGTTACACCTCGTGTGAAGGAATTGTGTTATTATTATTTAATATTGACTCAAAAAATTATAGAATTTTACTTAAAATCTAAATTGACAATAACATATTTGTTGCGTGCCACATTGGCATACGAAAAACCGGTGCATATAATTGACATTATTATCCATCAATAAATAAATTCATCAATAATTAAACTTCTTTAACTTAAAACACTTTCCACAAATTTGTATAGGTTTTAAATATTGCTACCGTTTAACAAGACTTTCAATTCTTCTTCGGATAGAAGTGCTTCATCAAAAAACATATATCTATGTTCTCTGAAAATCGGACATTCATCAATAATATGATATATATTTTCTATCTCATGACGATTACACAAAGAACAATCACATTCAGATATATTAAATTCTCTATCGTTCAGTTTAAAAAGACCGCCTATACATTTTTAAAGTAGGCTCGATATCTGCTGAGTGTTTTCGTAATAAAAATTATACATAATATCATATTGCAGGTATGGGTACCTAGTATTCTCGATAAAAGAATGGTGTACACTTCGTTTGTATAAAGTTATAATATAATTGTGTAATAATTTGATATCTATACTCGCATACTAGTTAATGAAAGACCCAGATCTGAACATATGTTATCTCAATCTCTGGCCCAATATATTGCTTTGTCAATTGTAAGTTCATCCAGTATTCGAGGAAGCCTTGTGGTGGGGAAGGTATTGTGTTCACTAATTATTTAAAAACTTAGTTTGGACGACTTAAAAAAGGAATTTGGTTTCTGTGTTCCTTACTAGATGTAAATAGATTTCCATTTAATAATATTTATCAAATGTTGCTGATAACAAATTGCCTGATCGTGTTAAGCAACTGGTATTAATAAAAATTGCTACTGAAAAGTACTGCAAAGCCTAAATACCTTCTTGGTGTACTAAGTTAGCAGTTCTAGCTCTGCCTAAACTAAGATCTTTTGCTAATTTTTTTTATTCGCTATTTAAATTAAAAATATAATTCACACAAACAATGTTTTTGTTTATATAAAATTTGCTAAAAGTTTATTCTTCAATGAAAACCACGCAGTCGTAATTTTCTTTCAATTTCAAATGAATTCAAATTAGTTTATAACAAATAAAAAAACTTACTCATAATTATTTTAAAATAAATAGAACATTATCTGTTTTTTAAACTAAACTTTCTCCTACTCACATTCGGTAAATATTTATTTTTCGGAACACGTAATAACAATAAAATAGTGAAAAAAAACAGAAGATTAAAATAAATTAATTTTAAATTTAAACAATTGATGGAAATTATTTTTTTAAAATCACTGATCACTAAATCACTATTCAATTAATTAATTGCATTTTTACGCTGACCATACACCTGTTTTGAATACTGCCAAATACCCATCCTAAGCATGTTTTGATTTTATTAGGCCCAATATAGTTCCCTTTCCCATGAAATCACCATTGTGATTGGACGCTGTGTTATTGACAGGAATTTCTTTCAATCACTACTGTTCTAGCTGTGGATCAGAAGAAGAAGAAAAATGTGTCTAGCTCTCATCAGAAGACGTATTCCTACTTTAATAAATTTTTCCAAAAATATCTGTCCGATATCGCTAATTATCCGTTTGATTAAAATTACAATATGGCACATAACATAATATGACGACTGATAACGACTAGATTAGATATATATAGAATCTCATGTCGGACTTAAATTATTTATTATGAAGAAGTTTAGATGTTCCTTTAAACGATTATTTTTCTTTAAACGATTTCACTATTTCTATATATAAATCTATTGCAGAAACGAAGTGAACATATGCGATAATCATTACTACTACTCTAGTGATTAAACTTCAGTTCAGAACGTCAGTTAATCACTTTTTCATTTACTATAAAGAAAATAATTTGGTTAATATGTCACTAACATGTTGGCAATTCTCTGTAGTTTCCACTTACAAATATTTATTATATAGAGAACTGAGCCTAAAACGCTTTCCTACTCAACCAGTCTCAACCAGTCTCAACGGAAAAAATTATCGCATCCTCTGTGCTATTCTGATTGCCCTGACATGCAATACGGAATTTAGTAGAATCAGGTATTTCAAACAACTTTTTTGCTGACTTCTTGAGATAGATAGATTTAAAGTGTAAACCTTTACGCTGAATACACACGCCATCTAGCGTCAACTTATATTTTTATTTTTAGATTAAGTACAATTTTTCTACTGTCACAACGAGTAAGTTGAAGCCCCAGATGTTTCAAGGTTCCAAGAACGGCTGGGTCTACATCCCAGAGCTGTTCGTCTCCAGTGACGACCAAGTGCCAAGGGGACTTCACATGCAGGTCCCAGTGGATTACAACAACAACAACAGCCCAGATGTTGATAAAATAAGAAACAGACGTGAACGAAATATTAAAAGATCTTCTTTTGGAAGATTTAGATTAGATTTGCTGACTGACCAAAAAGACCATTAAGGTGCATTGAGATATCAGATCAAGTTTTATTTAGCGATTGTGTGTATCACTTAGGACGCGCGTTTTATTAGCGAATTTTATTAGGATTTCAACAGAAACCTCAGGTATGTGCTCCAGTCCGGTCCGGAAAAACTGACAGACCCCAAGTATTTTTGTCGAGTTCTCGAGAGAGCCGGGTAGTTACACAGCAAATGCTCTAGAGTGTCCTTTGCATCCGGCTCGTTGCATTTCCTACAAGCATCGCTGTGAATTAGTTTTAGTTTATGCGCATATAATGCGACCAGATAGTGACCTGTCAATACACCCATTAATGTTCTACAGTTCTTTCGGATAGAAGATTTGAAGTGAGTTAAAAATTATTTCTCTGATATGATTATTTAATATGTTTTATTTATATTTTCAATTTTAAGTAATCAAATTCATTCAAATTTTCCATAAAATTATAAAAGTCTATAAAAAAATTGTTTATGTCTAACTTTTCTTGGTAAATCACCTCACCGATACATTTGAAATGTTGTTGCAAATAAATTGCTTCATTGCACATATTAATGTTCCAAATTAAAATGATTATTTTTGTACAATTATTTTTTAAATTTAATTTAAATTTCGTATTAAAATTATTTTAAGTTTTTCACTTTCGCTTCGTG
>NC_051846.1:137608466-137619404 GCF_002237135.1 Teleopsis dalmanni | reverse complement strand
TTGCTGACTTCTTGAGATAGATAGATTTAAAGTGTAAACCTTTACGCTGAATACACTAACACAAATCACACACGCCATCTAGCGTCAAGTTATGTTTTTATTTTTACTTTAAGTACAATTTTTCTACTGTCACAACGAGTAAGTTGAAGCCCCAGATGTTCCAAGGTTCCAAGAACGGCTGGGTCTACATCTCAGAGCCATTCGTCTCCAGTGACGACCAAGTGCCAAGGGGACTTCACATGCAGGTCCCAGTGGATTACAACAACAACAACAGCCCAGATGTTGATGAAATAAGAAACAGACGTGAACGAAATATTAAAAGATCTACTTTTGGAAGATTTAGACTTGAGGATTACTGCTGGGACTGACAAAAAGACCATTAAGGTGCAGTTGTAGTATCAGATCAGGAGTTTTATGTTTTAGCGATTGTGTGTATCACTTAGGACGCGCGTTTTATTAGCGAATTTTATTAGGATTTCAACAGAAACCTCAGGTATGTGCTCCAGTCCGGTCCGGAAAAACTGACAGACCCCAAGTATTTTTGTCGAGTTCTCGAGAGAGCCGGGTAGTTACACAGCAAATGCTCTAGAGTGTCCTTTGCATCCGGCTCGTTGCATTTCCTACAAGCATCGCTGTGAATTAGTTTTAGTTTGTGCGCATATAATGCGACCAGATAGTGACCTGTCAATACACCCATTAATGTTCTACAGTTCTTTCGGATAGAAGATTTGAAGTGAGTTAAAAATTATTTCTCTGATATGATTATTTAATATGTTTTATTTATATTTTCAATTTTAAGTAATCAAATTCATTCAAATTTTCCATAAAATTATAAAAGTCTATAAAAAAATTGTTTATGTCTAACTTTTCTTGGTAAATCACCTCACCGATACATTTGAAATGTTGTTGCAAATAAATTGCTTCATTGCACATATTAATGTTCCAAATTAAAATGATTATTTTTGTACAATTATTTTTTAAATTTAATTTAAATTTCGTATTAAAATTATTTTAAGTTTTTCACTTTCGCTTCGTGTCTAAAATAAAAATTTTAAATAATTTTTTTCGCTTCATTAACAAGAAAATATTTCGCTACGCGGGTAACTAAAATTAAAAAAATAAACAAAATTAAAAAATTTTAAAAATTATTTTTAATAAAATAAAAACATTATGTTATGATATGAAAATAAATTAAATAAAAAAATATATGTATTTTTTTTTTGATATCTTCTTTTTTGCATCGAAGAAAGACGACATCCGTTTGCGCCCTGCAAAATAGAAGATTGTCAAGTAGAAATCTTAAAATTCATGGAAGTGAAAATTGAGTTTCTGTCGGGAAAAGTATTGACTTGCATTAAAACATCATAAAAATGTTAATAAATATATATAAAAAGTATACAAATAAACAAACAAAAGAACCACAGGGAAAGTTTTCCATCAAAATTGCAAAAGTTCATTTACCCGAAAATTTCGCTTCAATCTCAATTTTTTATAGTTTATATAAAAGGAAATAATTCAGATATTCAGACGTTCAGATGTTCAGATTTAAAATATAAAATAAATGCGTTTTTATTAACTCAACAAAGAATCAACAAGAGAAAAAAAATCGTGCCGTTTTATTTCTTCAATAAAGCATAAAAAACCGGGAAACACCTATTTGACGCCCACCGCTGCTTGGACAATGTCTCATCAAAATTAATATTTTTGCTACAGAATTATTTTATTAATCAAAAGCAAAGCATTTTGACATTTTTCAACTGTCAGTTTTGTTCCAAAAAATGAAATTGTAGGCCTATAGTGGTGCCCGCCGCTTCCCGCTGCACGCGGCCCGGTGTCTTGGTTCTTGGCATTATGCGGCGCTCCAAATACTTTTCGCTTTATTCACCGCCTCGAAATTACCTTTACAACACAGTTCTTACATTTTTTGTTAATTTCAAAACATTTTCGTGTTTATTTTAACAACTTCGGTATTTTTTTCTAATTTATTAAATGCTCAATGGATGCATTTAGTGTGAAAATAAAAAAGTTCGAGGAAACTTAATTATAACGAAAAATTCCGCTGTTTTGATGAAAGCTGTGAATTCTTTGTCCAGCACATAAATATGTTCCCAGAAATTTTGAAAACATCTCAAAGATTAAGAAATGGAATTTTAAATTAAATTTAAATTATAAAAAATTAGAAGTAATTTTATTAACCGTTCTGGACTTCGAAATCCCCCACATTTATTTTTTGTTTTTTTTTCCAACAAAATCTTCTTTTGAAATAAAAAATTTCTCAAATTTCAATCGATACATACCTATATAGTTAATATTTAAAACCCCTATTTGAGGCAAATCCATTGCACTTAAGAAATTTATGCAATTTTAGTGAAAATCAGCAAAAACACCCACATTAATCCGAAGACCGAACCTCAACTTTCACATAAATTTGAATGATATTTTTATTACCATATGTTATTATTATTTATCACAATTTTTTTTAATAATTTTATCATAATTTCAAAATATATTTTTTAAACTTTTATATACAATTTTTATTTAACATGCACTTAAGAATGAAAAACCCTTATTATCTATAATAATAATATAATGATTAATATTTATAAGTCTGTTATATGAATGAAAATCCATTCATCCATCCATCTAATTCATAAAGAGGCAATAATGAAAAAATTTTATCTTAAATCAAAGTATTTCCTTCTCTAATATTATTTGCGAGATATATGAAGTAGAAGAATGACACTTACTCATTGATGGAACCAAATATAGTTTTAAAGCAGTGACTCTGTTCAGATGCAACTAAAATCCATCAGTTACAATGGCTTACTTAATAATTTAAAACACAGATAAGACTTTTGATCTTATGTACTTCAAGTAAATGTTGCACTCAAACCTGGCTTCTCAAAAGTCCTATTGCCATCTATCAACAAGATGAATCTGTTTGACTAAACCGAATATGAACTCTGGTTGAAAGCATATGAGTCCATCTATTATGGATGATCATAATCCATCTGACTTTGATCTGTACCAGAAAGGGACAACCTGGTCAAGAGCTGCCATTCCCATCTGATATTAAGATATTATCAATTGGATATCCTTTTTCTGACATTTGAACAGTTAAGTCTGCTTGTGTACTGTGGATTACACAAGCTGTCAGGAGATAACGACGACACTAAACATCATGTGGTTGATGTTTGCATTTTGGAATCATAAATTAATGTAAAGAAATTTATTTGATGGGATTATTATCACTGAAACACCGCCGAAACGCAACGAAATGAAATTATTTTTGAATCGAATTATTGTTGGCGATGTAAAAAGTATTATATACGAGAATAACTAGAGCAAATGATCATGGTCAAATTCCAGACGATTTCAAAGTCTAGATTGATGACAAACAAGATAATGTTTAGTGTTTGGAGAAATGGATAGAAATTATTTATTACGATCTGTTCCAGCGTGGTGCAATGATTAGTTCAGTCTTCTTCTGCTCATAAATCGACCGCTTCAATGCAATTCAATTAAGACAAAACGAACAGATTTGGTCAACTGGAGTCATCCATTGTCATCCATAATGACAGACACTGAAAGGCCACACACATTTTTGATGGCTCAGAATAAATTAAGGGATGGGAAGTTTATATCCGGACTTTAAATCATCTGATACCAATTGTTTCATTAAAACTCTTTTAATGGTAAAAAATTTCTTAATTGAATCGCCGCTGTCAATCACTTGGCCAAGTTTTTTTCCAATAAACCACCGATGATATTATCAAACTTCCCGAAAAATGACAAAAGATTCTGTTCTAATCAATAATGATAATATATTTATCAAACTCACTAATATTGATACTTTCAATGAAGAAAATTTCTGTTGTAAAATTTACCAAAAAAATTTATTTTATTATATATTATAATTCAAGTAAAAACATTAACATTTATAAAAGTCTATATAGAGAGTAGAATTTCTTGCAACAAACAACGTATTCCCTATCTTAAGCTCCATCTATCTTCTGGTACTTCTCATATTTCAAGAAACTCTTTCTGGGAAACTGTTTTTTATCGATCGGAAAGATAACAGTAGAGGAATATTATACAGACTTTCCGGAAAACAACTACCGAGATGGGATTGAACGAAAAATTAAAGGATCGTTGGTATTGTGTTTGTGTCTATGTCCACAATATCTTTTTATTTCAATTCAAAATCAGTTTTCATTACAAGAAATGTCATCTGTCATTCTTATTTAAAGGGCTGCCAACACCTCTCCTTTTAAGGTTGAATTTGAAACGGCGGTAGTTTAATAGGGTCTAAATCGATCGCCAGATTATATCCTCGTCGTTACTATTATGTCTGTGTTTTCCACAATATCACTTTTTCAATCCAAATTCAGTTTATATTACCAGAAATGTCATCTCTCATTCTTATTTATAGGCTTGCCAACATAGTAAATAATTATATTAGAGCTAAGTAAGATTATATTGAAAAGTAAAGTAATTTTTACAACCAAAAATCGATTTTTATGAATAACCTAGTACGTCTTATTTTCATTTTTAATGAGCTTTGTTAGAATTCATATATACAACACATAAATTTTTAGAAATATTTGAAAATATTTATTTAAATACTTTGAATTAATTGTCGAAGAAACAAAACATCCGAAAAAAACAATTCTATTTTTAAAATAATCTTCCCAGGCCGGAAACAAGTAATTTGGAATATTAATCCAATAAAATATCGACTTGATCCTTATTCTAATTGAGTTCTTCTATGACGCTTGCGGAATAAAACTCAATTAATAAAGGGATTAAAGTGACAACATACGGAATCCAATTATAATTAATAAAAATAAATAAAAATAACAGATAAGGAAAACTATCTGTTTTCTAGAAATAAGTCAAATGCCATGGGCAACAAATAAGAAATCGATTCGAAATCTGCTGCCAAAACTGCAGGCGACCTGTTCCAACACCTTCAAGCCCCGCATTTGGTAGGGGTCTCACTGCACGGTAATCTGACGATAATCAGTCTTCTGCAGCATCGGGAATCTATAATAAGGAAAAATAATGAAAAATTTATTTTAGAAATGAAAAAAAAATCAAAATAAGAAGAAAACTCGGCGCGACATGCGATGTAAACGTCATCAAGTGACAACGAATTTGAGTGTCACGCAATGAGTTTGACGTACGTCGCAGCTTCGTTTCGAAACAGCGAATCTAAGATCTAAAAATAAAAAATTGTAGAATTTAGAAAATTTAGAAAACATTTTTAAATTTCTTAAATTAAAATATTTTTGAGAAATTATGATTTGTGCACTGCCAAGGAAAGAAACGAAGGTGCAAAAAATCAGTTTTCGAGTAAATTTTTACAATCTGTGCTCATTTTGGTTTATATGTGAATTATTTGCTTCTATTCTTTGGATTTCTAAAAAATCTCATAACATTTTTCGATTGAAATTTTTACACTTAATAAATGCTTGAGTTGACTGAATTCTCAGAACGCAAAAACATAAAATTTTGTTGAGGCTCTGAGGTGTTTTTGCGTGCTTCTGACAGCAACTACTTGTGCAAAAATGCTGATCATTCTTCTTCTGCAGAATATCGAAAAGAAAATAATTTTTCCGCTTTTCTCATTGCAAAAACAACTTGACTCGAGAACATGCCTACGAGCACACACAAGATCACACTTGCCCCAGAAAGCGTTTATTTGCCTTTCGCGCTGATCTCAGCCGTTTTGCGTCCGAAGAGGCACAATTTTCCTCATTTCCCTCACTGAAGAAAATTTTTAATTTTACAAATACAACTTCTACATACTCGTAATTTTTCCGCATCAGTCTCGAGCACAACGGCGTACAGAAAAAATCTCAAGCGGTCTTAGTTGTTGCGGTGGTTTCCTGAACAACGGTTCGGTTCAGATCGGTTCGGTCCGGCTTCGCTCTTTATGGAAATTTTTTATTCTGCCTTTCAAAATTCTGTGATTCAATACTATTGATCACAGAACCAGTTTCAAAGTGGGTTTTAAGTTGAAGATATAATGGAAATTTTATAAATTCTGAGCTAAACTCTCTGCCTGTGGTTCTAATCGAATATTCTGAGATTGAAGACTAAAGAATTCTAGAATTCACCAAAAGTCTTACGTCATATTTTTTGCAATATTTTATTTTATCTCAGATATTTGCAATATTAAAAGAAATTTATAATTTAAAAATTATTTTTAAAACGATATACGGTGTTTGGTTCGAAATCAATTTTTGGAACCATTAATTTTAATGTGTTTTTCATGAATTTTCAATATTAGTTTTTAAACGTTTTTGGGATTTGAAGAGATGAGAGGTGTAGGGTGTAAGGCGTGAGATGATAAATGGAGCATTTATGTAATGAAACATAATTTTTAATCAACTTAATAAAAATGATTTATTATTATATGAAGTTTGATAACAAAATAATAATAAATGATTTTATAAGAATCAAATAATCAAATAATAATAATCAAATTCGGTACATATTCTTTAACTTACAAAATGGTAAATTAACTTATCATATACATTATGGTTTATTAAAACAAAAAAATTAATTTGTTAATAAAATCGAGAAAAATATTAAAAATAATTTCGAAAATTCGAAAGTTAAAAAATTATTAATTTTAAAATATAGAAAATTAATTATAATAAATAGCGAAACCAGAACATGGTAATGTGGTTAGAAGCACACATATCTAAATAATTTTTATAATAATAATTTTTCTTATTTTTATATAAGAATAAATTATATGATTTAAAAATATTAATGTTACAAAGAAAATATAAAATTTTTTTAATAAACCTAGGCTTTAAAGATATTTTGGATCATAACAAATCCAAATCTTTAAAGGATTTAATGATATTTCCTTCCAAAGAAGTGAAAGTTTGATTTAAATTCTTAATTTCTCAAAACTTTGTTGAAATAATTAAATAAAAAAAACAATTTTCATAAAATATTTTACATTATTTTGCTTTAGTTTGTGTTTAAAATTACTTGAACACCAAAAAATATAAAAATTCTATAATAATCTCATTATTATATAGGAATATATAAGTGCATTTAATTATTACACATAATTCAATAAAGTAGTTATTAACAATTAATTATTATAATTAATTATAATTGCATAATGTGTAATATATAGTTAATAAATAATAATGCAATTATATACATATGTACTTATATGTTATAAAAATCCTTCATAAAATGTCATATTGACAGTTTCGTCCTCTTTTGCTAGGAAAAACATAATATACTCGTATTTATTTAAAAACATAAATAATTTCTAATTTCTTGGGAATATGAAGTATAGTTAACAATAATAATTACTTGAATAACTATTTCAGACAGCTTATAATGCTTACTCTATAGATGGTTTACGTGTTTGGATTAACAGTATTGCATCTATTTCCTTCGTATAGAACCACCTAGAGTACTTACGCGATTACGTTTCTTAAGTTACGTTGTTCTTTGGTTCCATAAAGTTACAGATATTTAATTATAGTGCCTATGCCGGATTTTTAAATACTTCTAAGTATGCACTATATTTCGATTAAAAGTGATTTACCTACTGATGAAGAAATACTTCACAAATTACAGTTCCTTCGCATATTAGCAATTCCTTCATCCTCATCATTCATCATTTTCAACAACTATCTTCTATATTTTGCCAAACCTTTTTGTATTCACATAACTACTTCTTCTGATTATCACTACCTATATATAAGTTAAATTTTCTAATATGTCTTAAGTTTACACAGAAAGAACTATAATATTATAATGAATATCATATTTCTATAGTGTTGATCCTAGGGTAAATATTGTTTTGAAAAATTTGTGTGTATAAGAAGACACTTTTATATCAAAGTTATTATTGAGTAAATTAGAATCCACTTCCATCTCATTTTGTAGAATTGATTCTTTATTTATTATGTGACTCAACCCTAATTAAATTGTAACAACCCTGAGTTCATTATTTAAATAGAAATATTAAAATAATTTTATAGTAATTTATGGAACAATTTTAATTCTTCTATTAGGTTCACTTAGGTCTTATTCAATAGTTTGAGTACATATGCAAAACTTATTTTAAATGGACTTGCGATTCTTAAATATTTCCTTTTCTCTCTTCTAGCGTATTTTTTTGTTCTACAAATATTCTGTAAATTTCATTTAATTATTTTTTAATCATAATTTTAACCACAAGTACTTCCTTGGATCTATCTAATAAAGATAAAAGATCTTTCTGTGTAGATCAGTAAATTAAGATCATAAGACCTACTATAGTAGATGGATATCATGAGATCTCACATACAACTCAACTTTACACTCTATGCAAATTTATAATTATGAAGATATAAATCGATTTCAATTCATATCAAGAAAAACATCACTAACTTATGACGATATTGCCGTTTCTACGTTATGAGCAACATAGTTTGAGTTATATTTTGATAATAGATTTAGTATAGTTCTTATATGACCTCATTTATAAAGTCATATATGACATTGAGTGGGAACTGAGAGAGATACGAATGCACCTTAAACTTAGGCTCATTTGCTACTTGAAAAATTGTTTTTATTTAGTTTTTAATTAATTTTAATAAGTATAACATTTATAATTTAAAGAATAGACTATTATCTTAAAGTCAAAGTAGGTTTAAACTCTGTAAAGTAGGTTCTGTACTAATCTCTATCGAAACAACAGGGCTTAGAAACATACTCTAAGTCCAGAAAGCAACACAATAGACTCGACGTTAGCCGTGCCATATCCCAGATTTTAACTTTAAACTAAAAGATGCTTTTAAATACTATTATATTTTAATAAAAAAATTATTTATTAGAAAGTTATTTCTACTCAGAATTATAAAATTTCCATTTTTATAAAAATTAAAATAAATAAAAAAAGAAAATTAATAATTTAACGAAATATTAATTTGAGTTGTAAACCTTCAAAATATTTATTAATAATAATAATAAATCGCCTTTGTTATTAAAAAACGAGAATCACTATAATATTATCGGAATACAAAATTTTCAACCTTCAAAATTAAAAACCAAATTATTAATAAAATAAAATAAATCTTAAATATTTTTAGAACATAAAAAATATCAAAGTGAATGCAAAAAAAAATTAATAATTTAAATAAAGAATTTAATATAAAATAAATTAAAAGTAAAATAAAACTAAAAAATGAGACACCAAATTTTTAGACACTTTAAGACGTATTCGTAATTCGTAATTCGTAGATCGTAGATCGTAGATCGACGGGTTCTCGTGAGTCAAATGGGTGCGTAAAATTGGTCGTCACGCGCCAAATAAAAATCTACACAAAAATACTCGAAAGATAGCGACGCGGTGACAAAAATTCTGAAACAGTGTGGCAAGTGACTAATTTAAAATTGTACATAGAAAAAGTGCTGTGTTTCAGTACCAGTGGTAAAAATTTAAAAATAAAAATTGAATAAAATAAAAACAAATTTTACAAAGCTTCAATTTGTAGTGAACATTTTTATCTAAAAACGAATTCAAAATTCGCTCAAAATATTATAAAATACAAAAATAAAATCAACTTAAAAATAAAACCTAAAAGTATTTGCAAGTGAATATTTGCACTATTTTTAAAACAATTTGTTATACTGCAAATACAAACACTTTTTATTTATTAAAAGAAATAAAAAAAATCCGTAAAAACTGTGAGAAACACCTATAAATATATCAGTAGATTAGTACAAATTCTTAAGTGCTTTTTAAGTAATTGATACAACAATAACAACCATAATATATAGAGCACATATTATAAATATAAAAACAAATCAAAAGAAAAAAATTTCTGAAAATGCCTCTCTATTCTGACTCCAATTTTTACTACAGCGGCGGCAGTAGTCAACTCTTTTCGCCGTATTATACTCCTGGTCATTATACAAGTTCAACGAGCTCACATGGAAGTGGTGCTTATGGACCTTATACCTCCACTTTTAATCGAAATTATAGCGGTAGCTATATTGTGCCTTTAACACCGCCACGTACTTCTAGTTATACTTCACATAATCTCTCATCGCGATATCAGCCAAAACTATCAACCATAACAGAGACATCTACATTGATGAGCAACCCTCGTCACACAACCCTCTTGCCACTGACACGCATACAATCGCCAAAGTTTACTGACTACAAACCCACAACAACAACCAGTCTAACGTCAAAATATATACCTCCACGACCAATACAGATCAACACTGCTGATATTGATGTGTCCTACTCACGGTATGACAAGCATAAGGAGAAAGAGGAGGCGCACAAAAGAGAAGAAGCGATAAAATCAACTATTAACTCAGAGAATAATAAACAGAGTGTAGAAAGTACAAATAACTCAAATGCAGTACTGGCAGAGGAACAACGTCCAGCGCGTTCTACCATCAAACGTGATCGAGCAGTTGTACGTTTATCGACAATACGCTCACGAAGCAGAGATCGTGCAGCAAAAAGAACTCCGAAAAACTCTAAGGAACATACTCCGGAGCTCAAGGAAAAGAAGCTTAAAGAGACAAGCGACACTAACGAAGAAAAATTAAGTTGGCGTCAAAAACTCGCAGATGATTTAGCAGCAATTCCTACCTATCCTATCAAAAAATCTCCAGGTGAACTTATGCGTGAGAGGTATTTAATACAGGAAGCAAAACCGAATGAGCCACTTGACTTAGCCCACAAGCGTATTGATGCTGAACTGCAAGATGTTATTAATGAAATGATTGTGGAAGTCGATCCCATAGATAATAGTATACGTCGATTAAGCATACCAAAATGTCCTACTTTTCACGATATATGTGAAGACATATCCTCAGATAAAATTGATGATGATCTTAATGCAGGTGAACTGAGAAGACGTGCTTCTATAATACTGGAACAAGAACAAGAAA
>NC_051846.1:137590930-137608366 GCF_002237135.1 Teleopsis dalmanni | reverse complement strand
ATACCTAATTCTATTTTTTAATCAACATAAGAAAGGGAGTTTTTAGCATTATTTTTTCGGATCTTTAAATGTTTCTTTAGCTGTTAATGCTGCCATGAGAAACATATTAGTAAAAGCATAGGTCTAACACTTAAAAGGATACACATTTGACTAGATGACATAACCCATTAAAAAATTTGCTTGTAACGCAACTCTGAAAGCCTTGAAACCCCTAATAAACAAGGACAGTTGAGCCTGAAAAAGAAAACGTTGAGCATACTTTATAATTTATACTTTTTACTTTATGATTTTGTATCTTATGACAATGCTGCTTCATCTATCATTAGAAAACTTATCAAAATATTGTATTCGGATGTATTTTAAAAGTATCATGATATATCAGGAATGAAGGTACAGACTTGGGAGTGTGCTACACTTCTATTAAATCATGTGAATATTATCATATTTCAACGGAATCGCTCAAGTGATCACAGACACTGTTGAGTGGACGTGCTATAGACAATAACTCTCATATCATCAACCAAAAAATTAACTATTCCTAAGAGACTGATATTCATTCATGTTTGCTTTTAGCTTTATATTTCATTTATTCGTTTTGATTATATCATTTTCAATAGATCTGTTTAAATATATAGTCAGCTATTAATAATGATTACATAAACTGGTACCCATCTATGTAGCATCACTTAAAAATTAATATAACTTATTGTACATATTTACAAACATCATAATAATATTATATATATATAAAATTATATATATATATATATGTCATCATATATGTTAGATTAGATTAGATTATGCTGGCAGACCAAAAAAGCCACACATAGACCATTAAGGTCCATTGCGATACCAGATCAGAGTCTTATTTTAGCGTCAGAGTCTTAGGTGATTGTATGCATCACCTAGGATGCGCGTTTCATTAGCAAAATTTATTAGGATTCCAACAGAAACTTCAGGTATGTGCTCCAGTCCTGTAAAACTGACAGCCTCCAAGTATTTTTGTCGAGTTATCGAGAGAGCCGGGCAATCACACAGCAGATGCTCCACAGATAATATATGTTATAATAATATGTTATAATAATATATGTTATAATAATTTATGTGTATACTTGAGGAAAACATAATTTGATCTTCTAACTATTTTATTACAGACATATATAAATGTATGCAATGTATTACTAAAGTATGTGTTTACTAGACAGATCTTATGCTTAACAAGAAACCTATTGCCCTGATCGCAATAGATTATTATTCTCTTTTACGTTATAAACTGAACAAATTTTTTAATTAAAGTTGCTGAAATTATATATAATATTAACACTTTTTTATCTTTTCTAGGCTGTTTATATGAGCACAACGGTTCCACAAAATATCAAAGGAAGTAAAATCGCTGGACGGCATACACCTACGAGAAATAGTTTAAGGCACAGTAGAATGCTTGTCGTCAACAATAAAACTCAGCAAGGTATTTTAATAAATACCTTTAATTTTAGTATAGTGAACTTTTATCTAATATTTAAAAAAATAATTATTTCAACTATCGTTACTATTTTATTTTAATTAATATCGTATTTAATTATTACTTTAAAGATAGTTGCAATCAATATACTTTTTATAATAATTTCAAAGCGGAAATAATTCGTTTTAAATTGGTTTATAATAATGAAACTTAGTCGTCAATACGTGGTAACATTCTAGTTAGTATATATGAGAATAAATATATAGAAATTATATCAATTAATATTAAATTGTTTAAAAACAAAGTAAAGAAAGAAAAAGCAATTTCATTGTAATATAAAAATAAATCGAAAAACCTAAAAAATTAGAAAACACTCTTATAATTCAAAGCTAACCGAACTATATCCAAATTTAAACTGATCAGATCAATTTTGAATAAATTTACCTAATTATTTAAATATAATATATAATAGATATATGTTAGAAAACGATTTGTTGCCATTAAAAATATATAACTGAACCATCAATTTGCTATCAAGTACTCTCAATTTTTATTACTTATCAGATTTCAACTTTAAAACTTTTAAAAAATAATAAAAAGAAAACGAAACTGTTTATTAAAACTGTATATTATATATTCATTCCGATATTTCATATATTTAAACGGTTAGCCTTGGAACTGTGATTCCCTATTTTATAGCCTTGCGCATATACAATTCATTATACCAGAGATGCATAAAGTATATTAAAATAATACAGTTTATTTTTCTTAAATTTTGTGGTCCCTACTAAAAACAAAAATATCATAGCGGATTTTGTCAAAAAAAGGTGTGGAACCACTGCTTTTAAAGAAACAAAAAAATAATATGCCTCTAACTATTCAGACGTCTTATTCAAATCATTCCAAATATAGCGCCAAACATAATAACTACATTCATACTACGGATATATGTGTGAAGTAAATATAAATATCAGTATTATATTGTTACCAGTTAAAAATTTACCATACTATATTTATCAGGTCTTCGAACCGGAACTATTTTTTTTCCAGTTCAGTTCAAAATAATATCGATTCAGTTACGATTTTCGCTCCACCGAAAATTTAAAATTCTGTTATAAATTTTTTTTATAAATAATTTTATTTAGCTTTCTAAAAGTTATAGTATAGAAAGCATAGTTTATTTAATACAAAAAAAAACTACTAAAGTTTTCAGATAAATAGTGTTTAGACCTTTTAATTTTTATTGATTAAAATTCTAACAACTGACGAGATGAGAGAGAGATGAGCATATATAAAACAGTACCCAACAGTTCGGCATTGAACCGAATTAAACTGGTATATTTTATTCGCTTCGATTCCGGATTGCACTCCGTCTAAAATATCGAATAATTTCAGTAAGCAGCTTACGATTCAGTTCTGGTTCGAAGGCTTGGTATTTATAATCTATTGAAAACATAGATATATCAATATATCAAGTTAGTTAGAAATAGCAATCTTATATACCGGACTTCCTTTGCCTAAAAATATTGACACGGTGTGGTATATATGATACGATATGATATGATATGATATGATATGATATGATATGATATGATATGATATGATATGATATGATATGATATGATATGATATTGATATATTGATATGATATGATATGATTATGATATATATATCATATGATATGTATGATATGATTATATATGATATCGATATATAGTGATATGATAATGATATATATGATATGAATGAATGATATGAATATTATATGATATGACTTGATATGATAATGATATGATATGATATGATATGTATAATGAGTATTATATGATCATATATATGATAATGATTCATGAATAATATGTATATATGATATGATATGCATATGACATATATGATATGGATGAATGATATATATATATGATATGATGATGATATGATATCATATGATATCATATGATTGATATATATGAATATGATTGATTATATATGAATGATATGATATTGATATGATATGATTTATATATGAAATGATATAGATAGATTGATTGATATTATGATATGATCATGAATCATATATGATATGATATTGAATGGATCATATATGATAATTATGATTTGATATATAGATTGATATGATATGATATTGATATCATATGACGTATCAATTATATGATAGATATGATCATGATGATGATATGATGATATGATATATATGATATGATATGATATTTATGTATAATGATATGAATGATATGAATAATATATATATATTGATATTGTAGATATGATATGATATGATATAATATATATATTAATATAGATATATATGATAGGATATGCAATGATTATGACTTATGATGATGGATATGATATGATATGATATGATATGATATGATATGATATGATATGATATGATATGATATGATATGATATGATATGATATATGATATGATATGATATATTAACCCATATCCGTCCTAGGATTTTTTTGGAATTTTTGGTCAAAATGTTTTTTTTAAAGTTTAATTAGTAAAGGGGTGTGGGGTGAGGAGTGAAGTCATAAATATTTTTGTAGAGCTAAAGCTTCGTACATTCAAAGTAATGACATATATAAACTCTAAAGTTTTTCTAATATAAACAAAGAATCCATGAAAAGTGGTAAAATTTGCTATTCGATTAATCAAACGTTGGGCGGATAGAGGTTAATATGAACTTTAAGCATAATATATTTATAAAGCAAATATTTATATATATAAAAATTCAAGTATAAATAAAGGCTATTTATATACAATTTAATTCTATTAGTATTAATGTCAATATATATTTAGTAATATAAATACTAGCAGAATTTGATGTGTTTTTTAAATTTAGTTCTATTACCTTAAATTTGATGTGTTTTTTAAATTTAGTTCTATTACCTTAAGTTCCAATAATCGATATTGTTAAGATTCACAATATATTGTTAAGAAAATATATATATATATACATTTTATTACATATATGGTACAATATTATTTTTTTCCGGTACACAACATTTTTTAAAAATGTTGAATTAAACGATATTAATTTATTATAGAATAGTTTAGTCGTTTTTTTTAAATATTTACATAAAATGAATTAAAATGAATTATTCTATTATAAAATTTAAATTTTCAAGGTGTTCAACATCCAAATCCAATGAACTTTAAATTTCCAAATCTGGTACGCTGGCTTTTGATATTGGAAATTTTAATTGGTTTATTCGTAACATTCCTATCGATTTGGGTGTTCTTTTTGACACCAAATACGGCAATACAAGATAATCCATATTGGAGCGGTTTAGCTGTAAGTATTTTAATTTAGAAAATTATTAATTTTAAATTGTTCCTAATTAAGTTACTTTAAATTCTTCTCGGATGAAGCTACTACTTGCCGGTATTCTTGGACTTGTGCTTGTACGTTATAAGCGTATAAAACGCAACAAGTTACGTGAAAATTGCTTTATTTTTCTGCGTGCCGATTTATATATCTTGTCATTGCTGGCGGTGCTACTATGTATACTGGCCGTGATTTGTGCCTCAATGCACTATGCGCGTCTTACTGCTTCTGACACTAAATGTGAAGCCACACTTATACTCCAGGAAGAAGGCTCATGCACATGTACATTCCATGCCGATGATGAAGCATTATCTGCAGTTAATGCAGTATCAAATAATGAAAGTGCGGTGCCTGAAACTGTTGAGAATCGTAGTTATAAAGTAGAATATAGGTACGCATTTATTGTATAAACATATATTTAATTCTAATAGTTGATTTTGTTAATTATATATTTATAATCCAGAGAATTGAGTTGTGACGAAGTCAAAGGCAAATGGACTACGATACTGGGACTTTCAATTGCTGCTAATACACTTGGGTTTATAATTGCATTGGCTCTTATCTTACTGCTTGCCTGTTACAGACATAATTCAAAACGTATTTATGCGTCCGTCCACACAAGTACCTTTTAACACAATAACCATTTTATTTTAACATGTTTTGTATGTAATGTATTTGTAATTTTTTTAGTATTATGAACAAATGAATTTATGGTGGATTAAACAAAAGCTCAATCTGTACTTAATTACGATATTAATTAGTAACGTGTAATTCGTTAGTACTTCGGTTATCTCTTTTTTAAATTAAGCATTTAAATTTTTTCTTTATGAGAAAATTTGAACATTTTATTAACAATTAAAATAACATTTCTCACATTAGTTTTTAAGTATAAAAATGTATTTATTTTTTGATAATCTTTAAATAATTAATAATACATTTTAAATATTTTTTATATTTTGAATATATAAAATTTAAAACTATATTTGAACATTCAGTTTTACAATAAAGAAAAATTAATGTAAACTTGAAAATGCAGTGTCTCGAATTTTTAGAATGAGTTATTAATGGCATATGTTTTTACTTAAATTTAATTAATAATTGATTTAAGTTATTTGCTAATATAAAAATATGTAATTTATTTTAAAATTATTTCAGCAGGAGGCAGTATGCTGTCACCGTACAGACAATACCAAATACTTGAATACCAAATTGTACGATCTACCCACTCACTACCAGCTAGAACGTGACCTATGTACGGTAAATCACGAGATCTGAAAAATATTAATAATTAATTTTAGTATAAAGTTTAGTGTGTATCAGAGAACTACAACGAGTCATAATTTTAATACTCAAAGTGCACTCATAAAAAACCAAATCTATAACGAAAACTATGAGGTGTTTATGAGCATCACATGTCAGCTGTTTGTAAGAATCAGGTGGAGTCGAATATACGAAAAATAGAGCCAGAATGCATATAAATGAAACACAGTCGAATATGATTCGAGTATGATTCGAGTGTTGAGTACTCATTGCAGTTATCTTTTGTATATATTATAAATGTAAACTCTACCTTAAGATTTGTGTTTGGTTGCGTTCAACAAAAGTTATTGCCCAACTCCATGGAAAGTCCCGCTTCTTTTCACAGCCCAAATAAGCTGTACTGCTGTGCAAAAATATTTCACGCACAATTGTCGTTTTATCATTTTTATCCTTTTTCGAAACAACAATTTTACCATCACGTAATTCACACTGATACGATTTGAAGGACTTTGTACGATTATCTGCGAATTTTAATTCTTTGCCAGGTGTGACGGTAGCCAAATTCTTAACTGCACGATCTACCTCACGTAATAAATCAACTGGCTTCACAACCAAATAATTATTTTTCCGATCATCTTCGGGCCAATAAGACCAGTTGAGCACAACTTCAAATACTTTAGTATCATGATGAAGTGGACGTTCTAAATTGTCATTCAATATAATCTCATGTAACGACACCTGATGTGTGGACATATTCATTTTGGGCGCCAGTTCTTGACATATCTCGTAAGCAGTTTTGGTGGGTGATATTGTGACATTTATTTGCTTTTTTTCCTGTATAATTAAAAAAAGAATCATTTTTTATTATTTGCATATAATTAATTTAAAATGTATATACCTCAGTTAAATTTTCTGGGCTTGGATTTAATGTAATCCACATTTTGAGATCTCCAGACTTTTTAACTGAATCCATAAGCGTTTCAGCGGCTGCATAATACTTCTGTAGGCATAGAAGCATTTCCTGTTCTTTTTTCTGCAAATAAAAAAAATTATTTAAACATATTAAAATATTACTAAAAATTTTTATTTAATATATTGTATATATTTAATTCAAAATATATTTAAATATATAGAAACCAAATAGCAATTTTAAATAATTGAAATTAGTTGGATTATTTATGGAAGAGTTATAAATAGTTGCCTGTTTTATAGTGGACTATAAGACTCTAAGCTCTTAATATGGTTGCATTCTGTTACCATAATTTAAGAGGCACACTAGCTGTTTCAATAGACCTATTTCGAATCGGGAAGCTATTTTGTCATTTTAATGTCTTTAATTTTTCTTATTGTTAAAAACGAACAAACTCTTTTATAACCTGAACTACATAATAAATTAATATCTATGGAAATATCGAAGCTCTATTTCAGGAATAAAGCTTCAAACACTACTTAGACTCACTAAAATGGCTACTACAAAACCTACATAAACTAACTATATTTAGTATCAATGAGACCAATAAATCTATGCGTACTTTACAGGTTAACCTAACTAACATGATGTTGAAATCATTCGCCAGGGAAGCGATAAAAGTGCTTAGCTATCCGTAGAGCAGTCTAAGTTGACTGACGTCATTGATTACTGGACATGAAAACTTCAAGTATCACCACAAAAAGATAACTTTTGTTGATGAAGACACGAGTCCGAAACACATATATAGTCAGCCCATTCTCTTAATTTAAAAAAAAATTGTATTTGATACTCCTTCACTATGAAAAACTGCTCTATTCGAAAATACATAGATTATCATTTAGACATCAAATATATAAAATTTTAAATTTAAGTATATCAACTAAATTTTAATAATAAATGTTTTTATGTTTCTTTATATTTACCATTTCATCGACTGATAGCGGAAATAGATTCTTATATAGTAAAACTAAATCAGTCAATACATCAGCTTCTTTTGTTGAGTAAACCAGTTCCTCATTTCGCTAAAAAAAAATAAACAAAAAATAAATATTATTTAAAGTACAATTTGGAGTTTATTCTTAAACTTACACGACTATGTAGAAGCGTAGGCCCCCAAATCATAGTTAAATTTTGTACGCTCATTTTGTTTTTAGACTTTTGCGAACTAATAAATGCTAAATGGCTAACAATTTTCTTTAAAGTTTCGCGTTCTATTGTACCAAGTCTTTGCAGTAACTCCTTATAGACTTCAATTTTTTCAGTGGGTTTGGCTAACTCTGTGACGCATATGAAACTTTCAGAAAGTTTGCCCAGCAAACGTTCAGGAAGATCACGCATAAAACGTTTCAACACATTGGCAACATCATGTTCATTATATTCATTTCGTGTGATCTCCACGTTGAAAGCATCTGTTCTAAATGCTGACATTAATTTCACAATAGAATTTTCAGAGCCCGATTTTCGATAAATGCCCTCAGACATGGAGCCATGTATGTATACAAAATTAATGCACTTATCCACAATTACTGGCACATTGAATTTAGTCAATTGTTGATCGCTCAATGAGAAACCATTATTATGTGCCACTTCTCTTATGATGTGACGCCATATTTTGGTCTCACGTGGGGAACTCATTATCATATATACAGTAAATGGTGGACAATCAATCATAAGTGTGGGGCCCGATTCAACGTGTAACTTTTTAATAGTCTCATCGCTATCTTTTAATACTGTAAAATAAACCAATAATTATTTATTATATTTTATTAGTTAATGTGATAATAGAACTAACCTATGCAGCGTGCTTTTCTTAGATCCATTTTTTCAACGTTTAATGTAGATTCACTCACAAAAACTAAGCGTCTACGACTCTTCTTTAAAACTAACCAAGTACCACTCCACTCAGACGTGATGGAGTTCTAAAAAAAATTAATTATGGTAATTATAAAAAAAAATTGTTATGATTATTGTACCTTCAAATAACACCAACCAGCGCGATAATAATGGCAAATATATTTTGGTGGAATGGCATTGGTTAAGCTCTCCAATAACTTTTGCATCCATACACCTCTGAAAAATGAAGAAATTTTGAATAAAAAATCTGTTATAAAGTAACACGGGTTAATTGAACCGCGTTATAGGACTCAGGATAGTGTAAATCTGAGTTTAATTTTTAATTAATAATATATTAAGAATTAGAAATTAATTTAAAATTTATTTATCGCAAGCAATTCTACATATTTTTACAATATAACATTCTGAAATAATATTAAGTTACATAGAATAACAGTTAACTAGGATTTTAGTAGAGCCCACTGCGATTATGGACTTTTATTACAAGTAATTTTATATAGTTATTTATAAAATTATTTATAATTCTGTAATAATATATTTTGTTAGTTATCCTAGTTCAACTAAGGCGTAACCTGCTTGGCACAAACGTATGCTCACTGCGTACTAGTAAGATATGCTATCAGAATGGGTCTACACTATAAGAACTCTTATCGCGATTGTGCCTTTACGAATGGGAAAAAACCTGTATACCATCTCATATGACAGTGTTCATCCTTAGCTAGGAAAAAATTTCAAAACCATTGAGATTCTTTTTTGACCGACCTGATACAATAGTTATCCTATAATATTAGAGACTCGAACAAAGCCTATAAACTTGCTAGGTTAACTTTCAGTGTTTCAGTACGCCGAAAATTGCGGTTCTTTCGAGAATTTGTTTTATCAACGTATGAACAACGCTAATCCATGGTATCACAACTGTTCGTTGAGGTCAAATGGGTATTGAACACAAGAAAGCTATTTCAACCTACACTGACCCAGTTACCCTAATATGGCTAACAAAAATAGACGTATTGTCAGATTAACAGATTACTATTATTATTGAGACTTTCTCTTTTATTTACCTTTCGGATTCCTTGCTAACGCCATACAAATGCGAAATTCTGATTTGTTTACAATTTCCGGAGTTACCAGTTGTCATTATTAAATTCGGATTAGACATTGCTTGGACATTGGATGCACTATTGCTACCATTCTTGGGTACTGATGTGGTTATTTCAAAACAATAAAAATGAGTTGAATTATCTGTAACACGATTATTGCTAACACATTGTAATGTTGTTATGTATTCGAGTGGTATAATCTCCTTAGGAGTTTTCATGTCTTGATCCAGGAATGTTTGAAATTGACGATCACGTAATATTGCTTTACGATTTTGCATCTCTTTTAGTATATCCTCAACAACACCCGATGGGAAACGTATTAAAGGTCCTTCATAACGAACCAAAAGTGGTGATAAACTTGGTCTGGGGACCATCTGTAACGTAACTTTAACTTCTGATTCACGTTGAGCAACTTTAAAACTAGATTTTCGCTTAAGTGCATCTACACGTATTTTAACATTTGTAAAGACATTCATGGAATTTTTCAGACGTGAGGCTATTGATTTTTGCAAATTGGAAGGTTTACCATCAGCACCGATAGCTTCTAAATACGACGGTGGACTTTCTCCACCTTCTATATTCATTTTATTAAATGGATTAATACGAGCCTGTGAGCCATTTTCTTTGTTCTCGTTTACAAACCAATTTGTACGATTTTGTGTAGGTTTAGATAGATCCACAATATCAGCTGTAACTTTTTTCTGTTCAACACGACTTAAATAGGTTTTAATTTGTTCTTCATCATTATCTTCTAGTATATTTTCAGCACTTTCAGAGAGTAATTGTGCATTTTGATGTACAATTTTCATTTGATTTGTAGATGTGGATGTTGAAGTTGATGCTGATGTTGATGACTTTTTAGCCGTTGATGTGGATGGCGTAGGTAGGACAACAGTTTGTGGCATTAGTTCTTTCAAAGGTAACTGTGCTGCACTATTAGCAGTTGTATTTAAGTTTTCTTCTTCAGACGTACAGACGCTTACATCGTCTTCATACTTTGATTTACCTCGCGTAACTGTACCATAAGTTTCTTCTTCTAACAGATGTTCTAATAATAGTAATTCATTACTTTTATCACTATGGTATATGGTGGATGATTTACGTAGCATCAATGGATCGAACTCCTGTATAACTTCTCTTGATGGCATTACCCAACCACCAACAGCGCCAGCACTTGATTCGTTGGAAGTTTCTATTCTTTTATCTTTACATTTAGGCGGTAAGGGAACACTGATACTTGTTTCCATTTCAAATACTTTACCATAAGTAGCTTCTTGATTTGCATACACTGGTTCTGATGACGAAGTGTCACTATCATTGCCTGTATCTGCAAAATACTCCCATGAATCACTACGTTCGGGTTTAGGTGTTCGAGCTTCAGCTGATTTTATACGTTCACGTAAAAACAACGATTCCTCACGCGCAGATTCTTCTTCCTCTAAATTCAGTTGTTGCAACTCGGCAGAATCAACATTTGGACGTAACGAACCCTCAGCACTGGAAGGAGAAATTGCTGGTGCACGTCTTAACTGTATTTCTTCATAATTTTTACGACGTTTTTGTCGTATGGGTGGTTGTATTGAATTCAATTTACCGTAGACATTATCTGCAACAGTTACCTCCTTCGGTAAAGCAGGTGGTGGAAAAGCAGGCATTGGTAATGAGGGTACATCTATGGAGTCTCGTGATGCAGCATCTGAAGAATCCATGGAGTTTTCTTCAACAACCTTATTTAAATTTACATTACTACGTTGTTTACTTAAAGCAATATTTGCTGCTTCCTCTGATATATGTTTTGGTAGTATTAACGAACGACTCATGGGTATGTTACGTTGAAAACTGCTTGAGGGAGTTGCTTTTAAAGCGTCTTCATAAGTTGGCGGTTGTGTTAGATTTGTTGTGTTGTGTGCTACTTTTAAACTACGCGGTACTTCATAAGAGTGTTCATCTTCTTCCGGTACACTTAAGTCATTAATACCGTCAGCTTTCTTTTGCAGCGGGCTGTTAAATGAAATTGTATGAAAGACACTGTCATTTGGTGGCAAAGTTTGTGGACGTTCTGAATTATATTGCGTTGGCATTTTATCCTTGTCTTTGAACTTTTCTTTTTTATTTAGCGTAAAATTCACGCCCAAACGTTTACTAGCAGTTTTAATACGTTGGCTTGTCTCAGTTCCAAGATTGCTCAATAATTCTGTAGAAGATTTCAAATTTTTATCTAGTTTATGTTTGGCACCTTTAGCGCGTGATGCGACACGTTCGCCTATTGACTCCGTAAGCAGCTTTGATGTTACTCCCAAAGATTTCAATAGATCACTGAAAGTATAAAATAGATATATAATATAAAAATATATTTTAAAAATATTTTATATACGGCATATATGTAGTTAGTTCAGATAATTGTTTCAAATATACATGCAAGCGATAGGTTAGAGGTTTTATTGATAATTCATACCATGCCAATCAAGTTTCTAAACTAAACTAAACTAAACATGCATTTTAAATTTATTTTATTTTAAAGTTTTTGTTTTACTATACAACATTCTACTTAGACAATAAATTTCTGTTCCAAAAATATTCAGTTACTTCCCCCAACTACAAGTTTCACACGTCCTAAGAAACATATAGGAAATATGTAGGAAATATATCTATAAATAGAGTCTCTTAATTAGTCTTGTGATTATAAATAGAAGATTTTGACATTGAGTTATGTAGACAGGCGCGTGCTTGTGAAGAATATAGCAAGAGTGTGAAGGGCACGTAAAATAATAAACAGATGTTACCAGAAGAAATTGTTTAAAATAGTATTAATGACTTTATAAAGGAACTGTAATGAATCTATGCTATAGATACTATTTAAACCATAATTAAATATAATAAATAATATATGTGTAATACATTATAAAAAACAGATGCTTAAAGACTGAAATAATTTAAAATAAATTATATATTTGTTAGTTAAAACGTTAACTACAAGTCCTTGTCTCTACCCTGGCTCTAACAAATATGGCTAAGAAGAGTTTTTGCTGAAAATAATCTCCTGTATACTCAGTGACATATTTCAGTTATGATAGTAAGTCCTCATTTGAAACATCTAATGTATTATAAGAGAAAATACTCCAATACTAGAATATGCCCAGACCGCTACACATAAAAGCCAAATACACACATAAAAATAACGCTTTATATTAAAGATACATGTCGATAGAAGAACTGTCAGAACAACATCAACCGCTATTAAGTACTATATATAATAAAGAAATAATATTTATATTAGAGAAAAAGACAAAGGCAAAATTGTATTAAACTTTTATATCCAGTATATACTTCATTTGTTGGCTTCTTCTTTAAACTCATAGATGATCTAACAGAAGAGGTTTGTATAGTCATGAAATTTTATTACAATTGTAAAAAGTCAGTAAAAATAACTAAATCACTTCTAATTTATCATTTTTAATTGAGGACATAAAGTCAACTCTTCTTATATGAATGCAAGATTTTACGGAAAGTCAATGGTCCTATAAAATCAACAGATAATTCGATACAATAACGCTATCGAAAATATTATAAAGAGTCAAATTGTTTTCAGATACGTTAAATACTTAAGGTGATTGGGGTACTTAGCAGAAGTATCTGTTAATAGAGCATCTTAATGAGCTGTATATATAAAGACCATACGGAAAAAAGAAGACGCCACCAAAAAGAAGGATTGATACTATATACAACGATTCAAGCACATTGAAAATAAAAGATTAGAGAAGAGATATGATAAAATGAAGATGATAGAACATTTTTACTTTTGATAGTAATAAATAAAAATTTCACTAACTATCAAAATTAGCTTAACTAATAACAATAATTGAATTTCAAAATTAGCTAAAAATTTAATTAATTAAAAATAATAAAAAAAATTTGGTTGTTGCAATTTACTACATTTTCATAAAAACATCTCCATTGAAAATAATAGTTGATATTAAGAATTTAGTTTCCACAAACGGAACGGATTATGGATTGCAAGAATATTAGACAAGAAGAATAGTGATGATTTCAGACAATGGACTTAAGATCGATTAAGTACAAGTTATGGATTCTTTGACTTTATATATAATAAGGAATATAAATAACACAATGGTACCTTATGGGCCAATTAGGTCTATTAAATCCAAACCATTCGATATATGTAAACTATATATATTTATATATTTAAATAAATTAGAGATGGAGCGACAAGTCTTCCAAACAATTAATAGTCTGTTCACCTAGTTATTACAACTAAAACCGTCGTATGATTTGCTCGCCATAAACGTACTGCTAACATAAAGCGGGTTAAGTGAAGTCATAAAATCTATTCCGCAAGAAACGCTTTATAGCTTTTAATACGATTGGCAATATAGAAAATTAGTAGTCCGACTTTAAAACGAAAAATTGATTGTCACATTAATACTTATATATTAAAATTAAATAATATTGAAATTTAAATATATGAAAGGTGGAAGAATCAGTCTTCCAAACAATCAATGTTTGTTCGCCTAATACATACGTCAGATTTAAGGTCGTTGTATATATACCGCTTATATGAAGCGTGTTATAGCCTGACTGTAAAATCTTTAACCAAAGAGAAACATTACTAACTATAATCCGACCGATATTGTTATTGTTATAAACGCTTCCATTATTCAAAATTTGTATATTTATGGGTAAGGAACTAATAATAAAACAAGTTTAAATAAATAATGATAAATAATGATTTTTAAAAGTCAGGTCAAATATTCACTAATTTTAGTGGTTCTAATTGTGTTAGAAGCTAGAAAATAATAGCAACCAATTCTTTGGAAAAAAAACTGTATATGAAGATAAAAAATTAAATTATTCAGATTCTTAAAAAAATGTATTGTACTATAACTTATATTATAACCTTTTCTTTTGTATTAATTGCCATTGAAATTATAATTATTGTAAACAGGTAAAAATTGAATTCAATGAGGAGGACTATCTTCTAAATATCAATAAATTGACAAACATTTCTCTAGAAAAAGATAAAAAAGTAATTTAAAAAATAACTGCTAAAAAAATATTTGCTTTCTAGGTATGAAATCCGTCAATGCAAGAAAAAACTTGAAAGTAAAAAACAACTGTTATCTAAATATTTATTTCCTACATAGATCTCGATATTATAAATGTTAAAAACAATTTTGGTATAAACAGGTACTAGGACGAATCTGAGGCAATTTCCATGTAAATTATTTATAGATCTGTGACATTGCCCCAAAATTTGGTCATTTCTTGGGAAAGAATGTGTTAAGCTCTCTCTAGGAGATATCCACGCCCTCATAAGTTTTGCAAGAACCTCAAAATGGTTAAATGGCTAATCTAATCTTCTCTAAAATTCTTGTTATTAAATGTCCTCTTTCAAATACAAAAGGTGTTTAGATAAAACCATCTCGCACTGTTTAAAAGTCTAAAACTAGTTCCATAAGTTATACTGTTGAAACAGTGGTATTGCAATAGACCCGTAGGGTGTAATTGAGTTGATCAAGTAGACCAACTGCCTCTTTAACCTAACCTAACTTAAGTTTTCCAAAATTATTTATTATTAGATGTTCCCCTTCAAGTAGGTGCAGGTGTTTAAGGCCATCCTGCGGTTTATGTGAATCACATGGTTTCATAAGTAATACGGTTAAGGTCTCGTGTTGAATAGCGATATCACAATGGACCTACTTAAGTCAGCTAACCCAACTTTCCCAAAATTTTGTATAAATTATTGAGATTATATATATGCAAATCTTAAAATTATAACAATAATCTAAAAAAAAAATAATTATTAATTTGATCTATTGTCAGTCGCATCCCAATTATTTTCTGCCATTTTTAGGGCTGTCTTTAAAGCGGTTAATAAATTTAATATATTTAATTAATAATTTTGTTTGATTATTTACTTAGAGTAAGTCAAATAATCTTTCATTGCCAAAACCATGATTTTAATACTACAATAAAAAATTATATATATATAATTATATAAAATCCGACAACCAATATTCAATATAAGCAAAACTAGTACTTTCATGCTACGAGTATATACAAAAGTAAAAGAAATTAGCGAAAGCATTACTTGGTATCAGAATCATTGCAGAAATTTTCATGGTTTGTGGCAGAGTTGACGACTAAGTCGTTGGTGTTGTTGCTACTTAAATCACTAACATTCAATTCGTTATCAGTAGCAGAACTGTCAAAGGATATATCCTCGTCGCTATCATGCTCTACATACCCTGGTGACGGTGATTTAAATTCTTTCTTTGAGCCTTCAGAGCTACCAGTCGAGTCATCAAACGATGAATTCAGTGTGCCATTTGAAGCAGATTTTTGCGCTTTACTATTGGAAAAGTGGCTGTCCCCTAAATTATAGGAACCGGCATTATTACAACTGCTGGTCGTAGAAAGTTCACTGCAAATGGAATGGCGTGATTGAATTTTATCTTGCTCTACATTGATAACACTTTTCGGAGGTAATTCAGGTGCTTTACGCAAGATTGGAGTGCCAGTAAGACTTTTACTTATGGCACCAGCATTGTTTGGTATTGTCACTGCATTACTTGAAGAATTTTCGTATATATCCTCATTATTGGTTGGGTTGTCTGAATTTTGTGGTTTACGTGGTCTTGGCACAGGTGTGGGAGTCGTATAAAGATCTATTGGTACATTCTCATTACAATCTGGACCATACAAATCATTTGTTTCAGTTAAAATTGATTTATTATTTGTTGATGTCTCCTCTTCCGTTAGAGCGCCAAGGAAGACTTTATTATTTGGTAATTTATCCGCACAGTTAGTTAAATTATGTATATTTTCAGTATTAATGTTTAAGTTTTTATTTATTAAATCGATTGTAACATTTTCGTATTCGCTTTTCCGTAACTCTGGATAAAGCCGTCTAGGAGCGGGTACAGGGCGACATAATTCATCTTGTTCCATATTGACTGTAAATATAAAATATAAAAAATTATTATAATAATATATTTCAAAATCATTGTATATTATACTACATAACTAAATATATATATTTGGGATATAAAGAGATTTGTTTTTCCTAAAAAACATAGAGAGAGTACTAAGAAAAAATCAATTATAATGGACATATTGGCCTTAAATTTAAATGGAATATGTATGAGAAATCAAAAACGAAAAAAACTTATTTATTAATGTTAAAAGTCCTTGCTACAAATAAGGAATAAAATAGCACAGAAAATAAATTTTTACCTGAGAAAGGACATTAGTTTTTTTGTCAGGCATTGTTTACTCACAGATCTCGTAGCTAACCCTGCTGCTACCTGTCCTATGAAATCCTTTAAATATTAGAGTATAAAAGCAACTCACAAATTACATTCCCATATCATTCGTTACAAAACATTAAACTGAACAGTACATACTTGTATTAT
>NC_051846.1:137576521-137590830 GCF_002237135.1 Teleopsis dalmanni | reverse complement strand
AAAATGGATTTAAGAAAAGCACGCTGCATAGGTTAGTTATATTTTAACATTAACTAATAAAATATAATAAATAATTATTGATTTATTTTACAGTATTAAAAGATAGCGATGAGACTATTAAAAAGTTACACGTTGAATCGGGCCCCACACTTATGATTGATTGTCCACCATTTACTGTATATATGATAATGAGTTCACCACGGGAGACCAAAATATGGCGTCACATCATAAGAGAAGTGGCACATAATAATGGATTCTCATTGAGCGATCAACAATTGACTAAATTCAATGTGCCAGTAATTGTGGATAAGTGCATTAATTTTGTATACATACATGGCTCCATGTCTGAGGGCATTTATCGAAAATCGGGCTCTGAAAATTCTATTGTGAAATTAATGTCAGCATTCAGAACAGATGCTTTCAACGTGGAGATCACACGAAATGAATATAATGAACATGATGTTGCCAATGTGTTGAAACGTTTTATGCGTGATCTTCCTGAACGTTTGCTGGGCAAACTTTCTGAAAGTTTCATATGCGTCACAGAGTTAGCCAAACCCACTGAAAAAATTGAAGTCTATAAGGAGTTACTGCAAAGACTTGGTACAATAGAACGTGAAACTTTAAAGAAAATTGTTAGCCATTTAGCATTTATTAGTTCGCAAAAGTCTAAAAACAAAATGAGCGTACAAAATTTAACTATGATTTGGGGGCCTACGCTTCTACATAGTCGTGTAAGTTAAAGCATAAACTCCAAATTGTACTTTAAATAATATTTATTTTTTGGTTTTTTTTTTAGCGAAATGAGGAACTGGTTTACTCAACAAAAGAAGCTGATGTATTGACTGATTTAGTTTTACTATATAAGAATCTATTTCCGCTATCAGTCGATGAAATGGTAAATATAAAGACTCATATTATAAATATTTGTTATTAAAATTGAGTGAGGGTATACTTAAATTTAAAATTATTTAAATATTTGATGTCTAAATGAATAATCTATGTATTTTCGAAAGTAGAGCGTTTTTCATAGGAAGGAGTATCAAATACAGATTTTTTGTTTAATTAAGGGACTGGCTGACTATCATTATGTGGTTTCGAACTCGTTGTCTTCATCACAAAAGTTATCCTTTTTGTGGTGATACTTGAATTTTGCATCTCCAGTATCAATGACCTTCAGTTTCACACTTTAGACTGCTCCACGGATAACTAAGCACTTTTATCGCTTCCCTAGCCTTTGATTTCAACATCTTGTTAGTTAGGTTAATCTGTAAAGTACGCATAGATTTATTGCTCTAATTGATACCAAATATAGTTAGTTTATGTAGGTTTTGTAGTAGCCATTTTAGTGAGTATAAGTAGTGTTTGAAGCTTTATTCCTGAAATAGAGCTGCGATATTTCCATAGATATTAATTTATTATGTAGTTCAGGTTATAAAAGAGTTTGTTCCTTTTTAACAATAAGAAAAGTTAAAGACATTAAAATGACAAAATAGCTTCCCGATAGGTCTATTGAAACAACTAGTGTGCCCCTTAAATTATGTTAACAGAATGTGACCATATGAAGAGTCTAGAGTCTTATAGTCCACTATAAAACAGACAACTATTTATAACTCTTCCATAAATAATCCAACTAATTTCAATTATTTAACATTGCGACATTTCTATATATACTATTTGGCAAATATATTTTGAATTAAATATATACAATATATTAAATAAAAAGGTCTAGCAATATTTTAATATTTCTTTTAATTGCAGAAAAAAGAACAGGAAATGCTTCTATGCCTACAGAAGTATTATGCAGCCGCTGAAACGCTTATGGATTCAGTTAAAAAGTCTGGAGATCTCAAAATGTGGATTACATTAAATCCAAGCCCAGAAAATTTAACTGAGGTATGTATATATACATTTTAAATTAATTATATGCAAATAATAAAAATGATTCTTTTTTTAATTATACAGGAAAAAAAGCAAATAAATGTCACCATATCACCCACCAAAACTGCTTACGAGATATGTCAAGAACTGGCGCCCAAAATGAATATGTCCACACATCAGGTGTCGTTACATGAGATTATATTGAATGACAATTTAGAACGTCCACTTCATCATGATACTAAAGTATTTGAAGTTGTGCTCAACTGGTCTTATTGGCCCGAAGATGATCGGAAAAATAATTATTTGGTTGTGAAGCCAGTTGATTTATTACGTGAGGTAGATCGTGCAGTTAAGAATTTGGCTACCGTCACACCTGGCAAAGAATTAAAATTCGCAGATAATCGTACAAAGTCCTTCAAATCGTATCAGTGTGAATTACGTGATGGTAAAATTGTTGTTTCGAAAAAGGATAAAAATGATAAAACGACAATTGTGCGTGAAATATTTTTGCACAGCAGTACAGCTTATTTGGGCTGTGAAAAGAAGCGGGACTTTCCATGGAGTTGGGCAATAACTTTTGTTGAACGCAACCAAACACAAATCTTAAGGTAGAGTTTACATTTATAATATATACAAAAGATAACTGCAATGAGTACTCAACACTCGAATCATACTCGAATCATATTCGACTGTGTTTCATTTATATGCATTCTGGCTCTATTTTTCGTATATTCGACTCCACCTGATTCTTACAAACAGCTGACATGTGATGCTCATAAACACCTCATAGTTTTCGTTATAGATTTGGTTTTTTATGAGTGCACTTTGAGTATTAAAATTATGACTCGTTGTAGTTCTCTGATACACACTAAACTTTATACTAAAATTAATTATTAATATTTTTCAGATCTCGTGATTTACCGTACATAGGTCACGTTCTAGCTGGTAGTGAGTGGGTAGATCGTACAATTTGGTATTCAAGTATTTGGTATTGTCTGTACGGTGACAGCATACTGCCTCCTGCTGAAATAATTTTAAAATAAATTACATATTTTTATATTAGCAAATAACTTAAATCAATTATTAATTAAATTTAAGTAAAAACATATGCCATTAAAAACTCATTCTAAAAATTCGAGACACTGCATTTTCAAGTTTACATTAATTTTTCTTTATTGTAAAACTGAATGTTCAAATATAGTTTTAAATTTTATATATTCAAAATATAAAAAATATTTAAAATGTATTATTAATTATTTAAAGATTATCAAAAAATAAATACATTTTTATACTTAAAAACTAATGTAAGAAATGTTATTTTAATTGTTAATAAAATGTTCAAATTTTCTCATAAAGAAAAAATTTAAATGCTTAATTTAAAAAAGAGATAACCGAAGTACTAACGAATTACATTCTGCTAATTAATGTCGTAATTAAGTACAGATTGAGCTTTTGTTTAATCCCCCATAAATTCATTTGTTCATAATACTAAAAAAATTACAAATACATTACATACAAAACATGTTAAAATAAAATGGTTATTGTGTTAAAAGGTACTTGTGTGGACGGACGCATAAATACGTTTTGAATTATGTCTGTAACAGGCAAGCAGTAAGATAAGAGCCAATGCAATTATAAACCCAAGTGTATTAGAAGCAATTGAAAGTCCCAGTATCGTAGTCCATTTGCCTCTGACTTCGTCACAACTCAATTCTCTGGATTATCCATATATAATTAACAAAATCAATTATTAGAATTAAATATATGTTTATACAATAAATGCGTACCTATATTCTACTTTATAACTACGATTCTCAACAGTTTCAGGCACCGCACTTTCATTATTTGATACTGCATTAACTGCAGATAATGCTTCATCATCGGCATGGAATGTACATGTACATGAGCCTTCTTCCTGGAGTATAAGTGTGGCTTCACATTTTGTGTCAGAAGCAGTAAGACGCGCATAGTGCATAGAGGCACAAATCACGGCCAGTATACATAGTAGCACCGCCAGCAATGACAAGATATATAAATCGGCACGCAGAAAAATAAAGCAATTTTCACGTAACTTGTTGCGTTTTATACGCTTATAACGTACAAGCACAAGTCCAAGAATACCGGCAAGTAGTAGCTTCATCCGAGAAGAATTTAAAGTAAATTAATCATGAATAATTTAAAATTAATAATATTCTAAATTAAAATACTTACAGCTAAACCGCTCCAATATGGATTATCTTGTATTGCCGTATTTGGTGTCAAAAAGAACACCCAAATCGATAGGAATGTTACGAATAAACCAATTAAAATTTCCAATATCAAAAGCCAGCGAACCAGATTTGGAAATTTAAAGTTCATTGGATTTGGATGTTGAACACCTTGAAAATTTAAATTTTATAATAAAACTAATTCATTTTATGTAAATATTTTAAAAAAAACACTAAACTATTCTATAATAAATTAATATCGTTTAATTTAACATTTTTAAAAAATGTTGTGTACCGGAAAGAAAATAATATTGTACCATATATGTAATAAAATGTATATATTTTCTTAACAATATATTGTGAATCTATTATTGAAACTTAAGGTAATAGAACTAAATTTAAAAAACACATAAAATTGTATTAGTATTTATATTACTAAATATATATTGACATTAATACTAATAGAATTAAATTATATATAAATAGCCTTTATTTACAGTTGCACTTTTATATATATAAAGACTTGCTTTATAAATATATCATGCTTAAAGTTCATATTAATATCATATCATATGTTATATATTACACCGTGTCAATATTTTTAAGCAAAGGAAGTCCGGTATATAAGATTGCTACTTCTAACTAACTATATTGATATATCTATGTTTTTAATAGATTATAAATACCAAGCCTTCGAACCAGAACTGAATCGTAAGCTGCTAACCAAAATTATTCGATACTTTGCACGGAGTGCAATCCGAAATCGAACTAAATAAAATATACCAGTTTAATATCTATGTTTTCAATAGATTATAAATACCAAGCCTTCGAACCAGAACTGAATCGTAAGCTGCTAACCAAAATTATTCGATATTTTGCACGGAGTGCAATCCGAAATCGAACTAAATAAAATATACCAGTTTAATTCAGTTCAGTGTCGAACTGTTGGGTAGTTAGTTAGTTAGTTGTGATCGAAGGAGGACGAGTCCTCCTCAATTAGCTAAAGAAGAAGCCGTTTTGAATCCACAAAAAACCTCGTGTTAGTGGGTAGTAGATAGAGGGTGAAACTAGAATCAGCCAGAGACATAAACAAAGGCTAGAATCTGGCTAATGCTAATGCTGGAGATATCGCTAAGTGAATTGAAGAAGGGGGCCCCCAGAAAGTTAAACCTAGTTCTGGCCAGACCTGGACAAAAAGACATCAGGTGTTCTGGTGTCATTTCTTCAAGGGCTGGTAGACACGCACTACAAGAGGTACCACAGGAAAGGCAGAGTCTAGCTCCATGCCGTCCTATGGACCAGTGTCCCGTAAAGACAGATATTAGTTTAGATACCTCAGATTTGTTTCTACAGATAAAAACTGTTGGGTACTGTTTTATATATGCTTATCTTTCTCTTGTTAGTTGTTAGAATTTTAATCAATAAAAATTAAAAGGTCTAAACACTATTTATCTGAAAACTTTAGTAGTTTTTTTTTGTATTAAATAAACTATGCTTTCTATACTATAACTTTTAGAAAGCTAAATAAAATTATTTATAAAAAAAATTTATAACAGAATTTTAAATTTTTGGTGAAGCGAAAATCGTAATTGAACCGATATTATTTTGAACAGAACTGGAATAAAAATAGTTCCGGTTCGAAGACCTGATAAATATAGTATGGTAAATTTTTAACTAGTAACGATATAATACTGATATTTATATTTACTTCAGACATATATCCGTAGTATGAATGTAGTTTTTATGTTTGGCGCTATATTTGGAATGATTTGAATAAGACGTCTGAATAGTTAGAGGCATATTTTTTTTTGTTTCTTTAAAAGCAGTGGTTCCACACCTTTTTTCGACAAAAAAATAAACTGTATTATTTAAATATACTTTATGCATCTCTGGTATAATGAATTGTATATGTGCAAGGCTATAAAATAGGGAACCACAGTTCCAGAAATATGTCTTGAGTATCGGAATGATTAAAATTAATATCCACTTTTGTTTTCTTTTTATTATTTTTTAAAAGTTTTAAAGTTGAAATGTGATAAGTAATAAGAATTGAGAATATTTGATAGCAAATTGATGGTTCAGATATATATTTTTAATGACAACAAATAGTTTTCTAACATATATCTATTATATATTATATTTAAATAATAAGGTAAATTTATTCAAAACTGATCTGACCAGTTTAAATTTGGATGTAGATGGGTTAGCTTCGAATTATAAGAGTGTTTTCAAATTTTTTAGGTTTTTCGGTTTAGTTTTATATTACAATGAAATTGCTTTTTCTTTCTTTACTTTGTTTTTAAACAATTTAATATTAATTGATATAATTTCTATATTTTTATTCTCATATATACTAACTAGAATGTTACCACGTATTGACGACTAAGTTTCATTATTATAAACCAATTTAAAACGAATTATTTCCGCTTTGAAATTATTATAAAAAGTATATTGATTGGAACTATCTTTGAAGTAATAATTAAATACGATATTAATTAAAATAAAATAGTAACGATAGTTGAAATAATTATTTTTTTAAATATTAGATAAAAGTTCACTATACTAAAATTAAAGGTATTTATAAAAATACCTTGCTGAGTTTTATTGTTGACGACAAGCATTCTACTGTGCCTTAAACTATTTCTCGTAGGTGTGTGCCGTCCAGCGATTTTACTTCCTTTGATATTTTGTGGAACCGTTGTGCTCATATAAACAGCCTAGAAAAGATAATAAAGTGTTAATATTATATATAATTTCAGCAACTTTAATTAAAAAATTTGTTCAGTTTATAACGTAAAAGAGAATAATAATCTATTGCGATCAGGGCAATAGGTTTCTTGTTAAGCATAAGATCTGTCTAGTAAACACATACTTTAGTAATACATTGCATACATTTATATATGTCTGTAATAAAATAGTTAGAAGATCATATTATGTTTTCCTCAAGTATACACATAAATTATTATAACATATATAACATTGCCTGGCTCTCTCGAGAACTCGACAAAAATACTTGGAGGCTGTCAGTTTTGCAGGACTGGAGCATATACCTGAAGTTTCTGTTGGAATCCTAATGAAACGCGCATCCTAGGTGATGCATACAATCGCTAAAATAAGACTCTGATCTGGTATCGCAATGGACCTTAATGGTTTATGTGTGGCCTTTTTGGTCTGCCAGCATAATCTTATCTAATCTAACATATATTATGACATATATATATATAATTTTATATATATATAATATTATTATGACATTTGTAAATATATATAATAAGTTATATTAATTTTTAAGTGATGCTACATAGATGGGTACCAGTTTATGTAATCATTATTAATAGCTGACTACATATTTAAACATATCTATTGAATATGATCAGCATCAGAACGATTAAAAGAAATATAAAACTAAAAGTAAAACATGAATGAATATCAGTCTCCTAGGAAAAGTTAATTTTTTGGTTGAAATGAGAGTTATTGTCTAAAGCACGCCTACTCAATAGTGTCTGTGATCACTTGGGCGATTCACTATAACAAGTGTTCCGTAGAAATATGATAATATTCACATAATTTAATAGAAGTGTAGTACATTCCCAAGTCTGTATCTTCAATATATATTATAATACTTTTAAAATATATCCGAATACAATATTTTGATGAGTTATCTAAAGATAGATGAAGCGGCATTGCCATAAGAGACAAAATCATAAAGTATAAAGTATAAATTATAAAATATGCTCATAAAGCAACGTTTTCTTTTTCAGGGTCAACTGTCCTTGTTTATTAGAGTTTTCAAGGCTTTCAGAGTTGCATTACAAGCAAATTTTTTAATGGGTTATGTCATCTAGTCAAATGTGTATCCATTTAAGTGTTAGACCTATGCTTTTACTAATATGTTTCTCATGGCAGCATTCAGAGCTAAAGAAACATTTAAAGATTCGAAAAAATAATGCTAAAAATTCTGTTTCCTATAATGATTAAAAAACAGAGTTAGGTATGGCATAAAAAGATATTGCTCAATATAACATTTAATTTATAAGATCAAAGTTAATTGCTCAATATATCAAAATATGATATCAAAGTCGATATCATTTCGAATAGTTGCAATGATGAATCTTTGAAATACCATTAACAAACTATATCATAAACAATAAAGTTTAACTAAAAATGACAGTTATAGATTTAGAAAAATAATGGAAAGACTTAAGATTTGGTGGAAAAAAAATGAAAGAAGACTGATAACTTTCCGATCATACTTAACAAATCTTAAAATAAAAATGAATTTTAAATTGAATAAAATTAGACTTTAAAAAGCGAAGTTAAGAAAGACACTATTTAAATTGAAGCAATTTGGATAATGGATATCGTAAGTATAGAAAAGAATGTTAATAGACCCCAAAAAAATATATTAATTATCAGATTAAATGGTACGCAATAAAAGAAAACAATGCCAATAAAACCCAAAATAAAATTAAATTCAAAATATGTACTATAAAATCAGATCTCGGACTCAAGTGTAGTCAAACAAATAATTAAAGACGAGACTCTTTCAAATGAACATTGGGAATATATGTTAGGAAAGCTGAACTGATTTCTAAATAGAATAAAAATATATATTATTAAATTAAAAAAAATCATCATTCGGTTATAAGAAATATATTTAATTAATTTATTTAACATAAATTATTTATTTAACAAATTATTTTTGTTGTATTTTTTTACAAATTTTAACTTTTACAAAATTAATTTATAACTTATAATTTTCAATTTAATTATTTTTAATAATTTTTCAATAATCTTCTTAGGTAAAAATTAATCTTCTACGGCAGCGTGAAAAGCGACGAATTCTTATCTGTGTTTTAATATCATCCAAAGTTATCCTGTTATCACCATACAAATATTCCGGTTTGAATTCAGCACTCCCTATATCAAGAGGCATATTCAACATTGGTGTTTGATCCATTATTATTCTTTGAGTCCTCGTAACGTTGATAGTAGTCCATGTTTTACATTCTTTGGTTTTATTAATTTGAAAACGACTGAAAAACTTCCATGTATGTCTCAACAGTTCCAAAATGATACTTGTCAATATCAGGCCGGTTATATCAATCGGTTTAACACGGAGCATTGTAAAATTTTCCGAAATGTGTAGATGTGAAAAACTACTCATATTTATTTATTTTTATTATTTTAATAAAATATTTGAAGATATTAATTGCTAAAGATACTGATTACTTTAGTTTTCGTTGTTATCTGATGTGTAGTCAATAATTTACTGATGTATATATTTAGTTTCTCAGTTTCTTTTATACTCAATTATCCCAAATATATCCACAATAATTAAAAACAAATTAGAGGATAGTTCACTTTTTGTCAACGTGGCATTAAAATTTTTCCTTTATTTTGATGCTCAGGTAGTTTGTGTAGCGTGACTAAAATATTAGGAGCTTGTTTGTTTGTCCATAATTTTATATAGGCCTCATATAGGCCTCATTTCCTGGAACATATTACTATAATTATAATATTATAATACATGTTAGGACATGTTATAAATTTCATGAATTGTTATAAATTTAAAATAGTAGCAGCAAATAAATTAATGCCGTATTAAATAATATAATATATATTTAATAATACGATAATATGATACGATATTTGTTTTGTAATTTGAATCAAATGATGAGTAGGAAATTAGGTTTTGCTTCAAATATCTTGGTCGGTTGTATATTGAAATCAGTAGCGAAGCGTCAGCTTTTTGGCAAGGTGTTCACAATTTGATCAAAACTGAATTCCAACTATAACGTATTCTACCTACTCCTGAGTTTTGTCCTTCCCACAAGCACATAGCGTACAAGACCAACAAAACAATATATTTAAATGTTCGCAGCCTGTGATTTTTATGGTAAATACCTGTAGGAAAACGGCGACTTATCACAGATTTCGACATTTTTACAACAGGTACCAAATTCTTCATATCTGGAGTTAGTCTATTCATTTTATGAATTAAAACCATTTTTCAGAAGATTGTTTAAAAAAAAGATATCTGAATCAAATCTTTAATCACACATTTATCCATTTCTAAATATTATTTTCCACTTCAAATTTCTTTAATTTTTTTCTTTACTTTTACCATTTGCTAGTATAAAATTGCAATAATGACTTTGTTTTGGGTTTATTTCCAACCACTACATAAGTGTAAGAAACTCTCATGCATTCATTTACTCTTTTACTTTGTATTTACTAAGCGCGGTTCGGTTTTTTTACTGAACCATTTGCTCATATAAAACGGCAACCGTGACTTTGATTGTATTTGCACGCTTTGTATGATCTTATGGTTTAGTTAGGTTGATCTAGTCAAATGTAAAGCGATTTTCGCTCAGTCATTTTTTTTCTCTTTTGTATTTACTTTGCATAACATTGGAAGTTCACTTTTTTTATTGAACCGCTTGCACGCATTAATGTAAGAGTTATAATTATTTTACGTACTTATTTTGCGGGGCTTGTTTTCTCTTTTATTTTTATATTTGTTTGTATGTTTTGTGTTTATTCAGTACTGAACATAGTCCCAATGTGAATGTTATTTCATTGGCATGCTTTGTAAGCAGTGCGGTGCATTTTTTATTCTGAACCTTATTATATTTTAAGAGAAATTTATTTGAAATAAATTATTTCTATTTTATTAATTATAAGTAATGTTGGGTGTAACTAAAAAATGTATGTGTGATTTTGTTTGTATTATACGTTTTCTGTTTATGTTAACATGTTTGGAAAAGCTATTATAAAAAATGTTAAATAGCAAAATAGCGAGATTATTTACTTAATATAAAAAAGATCTAAAAAGGAAGCTTTGTTAAGGTGTTCAGTGAACACTCTGAACTATTCGACGCCTCGCCTCTGATTGAAATATTATTCTAGTGTCATACGCAATTTGGAATAGTATTATAGGTATAGAAAAAATTAATAGCATTTTTTGAATATAGATTACTTTTGGTACAAAAAAATTATAATAACAACTTCTAGTGATCAGCACTTTTGAGGAAAAAAATATTATTTAACTTAGAAAAAATATTGTTTAAATTGTATCCTCTCTTTGCCACTACTTCGTCCCAAATTTTAAGAAGATGTATCTATACGGAAAATAATTTATTGGCTGAAGAAAAAAAAATGGGAACGGGAGCTAGTGGAGTTCAGCTATTTCAATGAGTCGTTATAAAGATTTTGAGGGTTTCAAGGAAATATACACAATCCTCACAGCAGCTTTTATAAATATTTAAAATAGTTTTGATATTTAACAGTTAAAAATAAAGATATAATTAATTAATTCAATTATTCTACACCTGGCTTATGATTTCGTTCTAATATAACACAGCAGGTAAATTTGTTAATAAAATTTTCATAGCAAAGTAACAAAACTGCAGAAAAATGTGTGAACATAAAAGTCAAGTACGGCTTTGGGTTCGTTGGTTATGCAGAGCTGACTCTGACCTTCAACTTTGGCAGGGCACGAGTTTGATTCTAAGTAGTTGTAGTTTCAAAAAAAAATATTTCCTAATAATTAAACAAAAGAATTTTTTCCAAGACCACTGATGATGAATATTTGGCAATATTCGAAACAGTTATATGGTCAACCAAAAATTCAAATAATTAAAATAATGTAGAAAAGAATTTTTGTTGTTGTAGTTCACTGCTTTTAGAAATCCTCTTCATAAATATTTGGACTAAAAATTTTAATTTTAGGTATTATTAATTTTCTAGTTATTAATAATTTCAAAAATATTTTATTTCGAAATTGTCTTTTTTTAGATATCAATTATTTTGCAAATGCAATTTCAATTCAAGAAACCCTATAACTTTGGACTGCCTCTGTCACAAGGGGATAAAATATTTATTTAAGAATATATTTGATAACAATGTGAATGTCTTATCTTATTAGGAGAACATCCTAACGATTTCATAGTCTTTTAAATTATTTTTTAAATATTATAATAACATTATCATTCATGCTATATAGTCCATGTAGGAACTAAGATTGGAGAATGAACATTCCACCATCCTTCTATATTTTTACTTTTATCCTACAGTTTATGATATTCATAACTCTCAGATCTTGTCACTCCATCTCTTTCTTGGCTTTTCTTTTCTTTTCGTTGTTTCAACTTTATTCAGGAAGACTAGAAAATGTAAATTTCTCTATTCTTCTCTATTTTTACTCCTATCCTCTAGTTGAAGACAATCACATCTCTCAGATCTTGTCACTCCATCCCTTTCTTGGTCTTCATTTTCTTCTCGTTGTTTTCAATTCTCTTTCTAAGATTCTGTCTACTCTTCTTTCTTCTGGCATCCTCACAACTTGTCCTACCCACTTTAAACGTTTCTTTTTTATGCGCTTGATTATTGTGTCACCTTTCATCAGCTGATTGAGTTTATCGTTATATCAAATACTGACACTTTGTTTGCTTTGGCATCAATTAATCTCAAGGTTTTACTTCCATAAGTGATTACAGGCCGTATAATTTAATAAAAATAAATTAAATTTATAATTAATTAAATAATTTTAATAATTTTTTATAACAAAATTTTGATTTTTCTTGATACATTTTTTAGATGTCATGAGTTTTCACACACTGAGTAAGGACCTGTTTCCAGTTTATATTCTAACGAGGATATTCAACATCGTTGTGTTAAAATAATATAATATATTTATTAAAATTAAATTATTTTTATAGTCATTATCTATATCCATATTTATATTATATCTATATATATATTTATATATGGCGCTCAAGATAGTACCAACAAATTTGGTATCTGTTTACGGTTCAAAGAGACGATATACGTTCTCTCTCTCTCTCTTTGCACTTTATTATTAGAGAAGAAAGAATTTGAAATCTAGAAAACAACTTTAACAAGAATTAACAAATTTATTGAATGTTCATTTCACGCGTAGTTTTCCATATATATACACATTACGTACTTTAATCTTTGTAATAATAAGTTCCAAAATCATATATATATAGTGTTTACCATAGTATTTTATCGATATTGAGATATACATATATTTTAAATATAGCAAACTTATAAATAAAAATAAAATCTGAAATGGCCAAGCCTCACTTTGGGGAACGGTCTTCTCGATCACAGTAATTCCTACGCCAGATAAGTTTCTGACACACAACAAATATGTTATTGTCAATTTAGATTTTAAGTAAAATTCTATAATTTTTTTTTAAGTCTGTATGAATTTCATTGAATCAATAATAAAAAATTATAATAAATCTACATGTATATGTTTTGATAATGGGCACTGTTTTGATCTACCGATTTACGCTTTATAATATTGAAGTTCAATGTTTAACTAATCTTCACCTTATGAACCGTTATAAATAATCCATTTATTAAATTCCATTTTGATTTTTAATAAATTATATTTAAAATGCATATTTATTAATACTGGTTTATATGTAACGTATATAATTTATTATAAAAAAAAAATGTTACAAGTCGATTGATAAATGATAAGATATAATAAGGACAATTAAAAAAATTAAACTAATTTTATGGTGAATATAGATGTAAAGTAATAAGATTTAATCTAATTATTTTCACATTAACAAGATGTAATTATTTTTATACAAGTTACTTCTACTCTGATATTTAAAATAGTTATAAATATTTATTATAAAACCTTGATTATACGAACATTTTGTTCCTTATAGAAAAATTAAAATCTACCAAATGAATAATAAGTTCTTAATAGAACTGTCTTATTTAATTCTCAAGATAGTTCCAATTATAGTTTACTTTAATATTTAAAGATTTCTTAATACATTTAAATTAATAGACGTTTGGTGCTTTCATTCTGAATATTCCTTTGGAACAGAGTTCAGGTTGAAGAACCAAGTCAAATAGCAAAAAAATAAAACTAAGTGGAAACATAAATAAATCTTTTATAAATTATATAAATTACTTAAAAAAAATCTTTAATAAATTTACTCAAATACTATTTAAAAATTTAGGTCCCGACTAATTAATTGTCTATGTGCCATGAAGATTTAGGTCCTGACTGTTACTTATACTTCTATATGTATTGATAATATATAACATTTTTCTCATTCTCTTTTTAGATATTGCCAAATATTTAAATTGAAATTTTATAAAATATAGTAATATAACAGAAATATAATTTAAAGGATATGTTTAGGATCCACTTTAGAGATGACGAAA
>NC_051846.1:137570113-137576421 GCF_002237135.1 Teleopsis dalmanni | reverse complement strand
TTCAGATGAAGAATATCGCAGTTTTAGCTTGTTTGGAAGTGAATAAATAACATATTAAGAATATATACATACCATCAAACAGCCAGTGAATAATTTATTTGTTTAAAATATATAGATACCATCGAACAGCCGACCTGCTTTGAGGTTCTTTTTAATTGCTATACATCTGTAAAGGAGATGTCGGTGCAGTTAAATATTTCTATACTCTGTCTTTCCTATTGTGGTGATATTTTCGGTAACTGCAAGGCAACTGAGTTAGCTAGACGGGATACTTTAAGTAATCACTCAGCACGTTTCGTTGACTTTTGTCGAATTCTCTCTCTACTGAAATTTTTAATAAAATATGAGAAGACTCAAAGATATGTAGGCATCTGTATGTATATTGAGTACGTTCTATTAAAAAGAAATTCAACGCTTTCATTGAGATGCCCCTTAGATACATCAATCTTGTGGTAGGTTTGCTCACAGGCCATTACTGATTATGGTCTCATGCTAAAAAATTGAAACTCTATTTTAATCATTCCTGAGTTATGAAAAGGATGATAAAATTGGCACTCAACTGCTTTGTTAGTACCCAGTCTATGCTCAGCGCCATTTTACTATTTTTGGGTCCTCCTGTTTTGGAGGATCTTAGTCAAATTCAAGTCCTTCCACATTTTAAGCTTTGCCAAAGGTTCCAAGTGGTTTTTAAACCTTTAAGTTTTTATATAATGACTTTTCATCTTATTATGTTGAGTTTTATACAATAACACAATCACTCAATAGGCCTAAGTGAATCGTTTGGAATGCGTGTATAACCTAACATTAACTACTGCAGATAGTTTTAAAATAAATAAGCAATATAAAAGATAAAGATTTAATAAAGATTATCAAAGTCAGCATCATATAATTAACATTAGGACTTAAATTTTTGAAATGATTAAGTGGCTTAGTGTGATAATTGTAGATTTGTAATTCGATGGTACTTCAAAGGTATCATTTGTATATATAAAATTCTTCAATGAACTGTTAATTTCAATATACTCTCATATTAAAGATTTAAACTTCAGAGTTTTGGTTTTATATACCAAATATTTTATACTCCTGCAACAATGGCATAATGTCTATATAAAATTTTATTAGAACTCAACTGAAGTTGTCTGACTTTTTAGAATTATGCAAGCAGAAGGGCAATTAACAACTTAATTGAGTGCAGCCATTTATTTTTGTAATAAAAAAATTAAAAGTCAAAAAGTTTATGCAGTCTAAGATGACTTGCCAATAGTGTCTATTCAGCCAATTTTCTCAAGAAACTTTCCAACTACAACCAAAAAGGAATCTCAGAAGTCTAATGAAGCGTGCGTGTTGCGACAACACAAACCGAGCCTACACAATTTAATAAGTAAGTTAAAAACGAAGAAAGGAATTACAAGTAAAAATGGGTAACGACTCGCTTAAAGCATATTGTTCTGGTATCTCCTCCCACTGTCTTTTGCGTCCTGCCGACTTACTCCAGCCTTTGTTATTGTTGTTGCTGCTGTTGTTCTTTATTGCATCTTTTTTACCAAAAGTATCTGCATTGTAGATTGTTTACGTTCATAACGTTCATTCTTATTGCCACATAACATGAATCACAGTGAAAATTGTCAAGCAAATGGTACCACTAGAGCAGAAGAGCTCCATAAAAAAACCAGCTAACAAAAGCAAAAAACCAAAAAAAATATATAGTTGTGATAAAAAAAAAGCAGCAACTTGTCCTTCCACTCAATCCAGGCACAGGCGAACTCTTCCCCGAGTCATGTCGAGTCGAGTCGAGTTGAGTCTATTTTTACAGTAAATTGGTTACGTTGGGCATAGCGTCAGCGAAGACCTCGAGTTGCAACCGCACAAAGTTTTTCCTTTCCCGTTCGCAACTTCGCTTGAAAAGGGTAAATCACCCTTAAAGTACAGAGCTGCAAAGTCGCTGCTTAGGGATGTTGACTCAAGTAAAAGCTGTGCGATTTGTTCTTGTAAATAATTAAGAAGCATAGTTAGGAATAAAATGGCAAGTGAAAGAAATGAGCAAGAGCACAGTGGTAGGGTGGTAGGGTGGGGCATGAATAGGCAAAACATTATGCCAGACTCAGACTGTCACAAGTTAAAAGGCATTTTATCATTTCCGGTTCCTAATAGTCTAAGGACGTGGAGTAAGAAAATTTATTAGGAAATAATTTTAGTGTATCATCGATGTGGCGGTTAACTTTTGCAAATTAAGTTATTTCAGCTGCGTTGCAAACGCTGAATGCTGCCAAACCAAAAATATTAATTTATTATTTTTTCTTAGGTTAGTTGTTATTCTTTAAGTTTTAATGAAATATTTTTATTTTGTGAAAATTTTGCAATGATTTCGTTAATTGCTTATGACTAACAAAAGCTTAATTTACTTGCGAGTACTGCAGTCTAAAAATTTAAACGAATGTATTAAATAAAATTATATTCAAAAAATTAAATTCAGTCATTTTGTTTATAAAAAATAAATAAAAATTAAATATCCACCCAAAACTTAACGGAAATAAATAAATTTTAAACGATTTATGTTAAATAATTTACTTTCTATTACTTTTTAATTTATTATAAGTTCTTTTTTTATTTTCTTTTTGTAAACTTAAAATTTCTTTTTAATTAATTTCACATTATCACTTATTTTCACCTAATTTCTTCACATAGTTTCACCTAAATCACCTTTTTCACCATTTTCGCTAGTTCACCATTAATTAATTCACCTTTTTCAATCAAAAAGCAGCTAATTTTCACCAAAAAAATTTTCATAGTCGCTATTCACTCAGTACAAAAACGCAGCAGTTCTTCATTCCAATAATTAACTAAAGCACATTAACAAAACCAATTGTTCAGATAATAAACCAATAAACCGTAATGAAATCATTTAATCCATTAATTTTTTCCCATCAAAATAAATGTAACAATTTTCAATTATCAATTTTAGCTGAAAATGACTATTCACTTTTATTATCACAAATTCATTAACACAATTTCTCACAGGCAATATTCACTTATCTCATGGCTGAAAAAAAAAACTCACATTTTTTACTCTTTCTCACTTCATACAAATTGCTAACAACCACCAAATAATTAAATGCAAAATATATATTTCACCTTTAAATGATAACAATAAAACTCACTATGAACTAAATGACATATCACAAGGCTCAACAAAATGTTTTTAATCACGGCAATAACAATCACTGGCTAAATTGAATTCAAACAACAGAAAAAGCATTAACATTGCACTTTGCAACATAAAATACGGAAAAAATAATCCAATCCAAAAAAAAAAAAAACATTTATATAGTTTATATTGAAACATTAAAAAAATTATATTACAATCATAAACATAAATTAAACAATATATGAAAAATATACTCGTACATCATCATATTGACTTATTAAGTCGAGCATATATCACAACAAACTAACCAGCTGTCACCATGTCACCAGTAAAGCATTAATCGGTAGTGAAAATATTTACTATATATCACAACAAAATTTTAAAACTGTAAACATACATAAACGTATAAATAATATCCTCGCAATGATATCACAATACCACGTACTCATAGTGATGTTGATAGCTACAACAATTTTTAAAAGACACACAAAGAAACATTAAGATAATTTATCACATAAAATTTTAAAACTTTCTTATCATAATATCAAAATTTATGTCTTCATATGAGCATCTGAAGATATCAAATAATATCACAAAGCTATATTATATGCAAATTTTTACATATAAATTACTATCACACACTCTGAATTGAACTGAAGAAGATTGGTGGAGTTTTGATATAAGTTATGCGATCAACACTTTTGTATTTTAGAGAACTTAAAAAAACATGAAATATCACAATGATATATTCATATTAATATTTTCTCTGTTATGGCTAAGTTACGCATTGAGTCATAATCATTTTTAATGGGAAATTGTTAGTATTTTTAATGTGCATAAAGGTACAGAGAGGAGCTTATTGGTTATGGTGATGAACCATAGTCACCTTGTCACGATGGTCAAAAAATAGTGGCAGGAATTTCACCATTTAGAAGCAAATTACTATAAACATGAGCACATACACACAAAATATATTACCTTTTTAATTTAGGCACCACAAAAAACTGTCAAAATAGTGGTCACAAATACGAAATTGTGATTTAACTGCCTGCATAACATGTTTTAACATGAGTGTAAAATATACGAAACTATTTTTTATTTAATAATCTACAGAGAAGGTATGTAAGTAGATAGTGTTGGTTGGTTGAAAGAACGCATACACCATACAAATCCATAGCGATACCAGGATACCAGAATAAAGTTTGCGAGCTTAACATGACAGTTGACTTCATTATTAGAAACAAACTTTCATCCATTTTAAAACTTTCAACTCCAATAAATTTTGTTAGTGTTTTTAAAAAACCTCGGTTGAAACAGAGAAGATATTCTAGGCATTTATTAAGCTGTCTGCAAAGCATGGCTTAAATTTTCATGTAAACCAAATTGAAAATGTTTGGTTAAAGTTGTTTTTCTACAATTACCAAGAACTTAAATTCTAAGAACTTAAATTACTAAGAACTTAAAACAGAGAACTACATAATAAATATAAAGGAACTAATTGATAGACGACAACCAATCACACTTGTCTCAAACTTTCTCTGAGTGTTGTTCTGTGTCTGAGCGATTGGCGTCTTATACGAGTCGTTAGGTTTTCCGATCCATTTTTTTTTGGATCACTAAATAAATATATTTATTAATAAACTTCAGGAGTGCACATATGTCTAAAGATCTTAACAGAAGATCGCAAAAATCATCATGATAGTGCATAGTCATATTAAAAAATGTATCTCCTTTACCGAAATTTTTGATTACTAATGGGTTCAAAGTTCCTTTTACAAATTTTTTTCGCTTGCCATTCGTATTACCTTGATGCCACGGTATTTTAACTCCAATGAAAAACGACCATCGACCTCAAATACGAACCATCACGATAATTTTTCATATAATCCCTCTGTTAAGAACATTTGGAAAATTATTTCTATAAACTAAAAGAATATTCATCTATTGTCACATTCAAACAGTGTAATAGATCCTACGTCCTATTAAAATAAATTTTTTTTAATCATCGCTTAAGTCTTTTCTTTAATAGAATTTCTAAGGATTCCGTTTAAATTTTCTTTTTATATACATAGACTCAGTATTGCGTTGTATTTAATGACTAGTATGGATCACACTAAATCTGAGTCCTTAAAAGAAGAAATGATGTGGTACAGTGAATATAAGCTCGCCATTAAATATTTAATGTGTTTCAATTGTTCGGTCCAATATCATCCTAAAAATTGTTATCGTTATATATGACAATACAATATATTACTGGTTCAATATCGCTGGTGCTAATAACGTGGAACGTCAGTAGAGCCATTTTAATGTAATATAAAGGATATATTAAACATGAATTTTTTGTTGAAAGCATAACTTATAGAAGAACATCATACATATAAAAACAAAAATAAAAATTTATAGATTTTATTCATATATAAACACATTTAAAAAACTATTTATCATATATTATTTACTAGTAATAAAAATTTTAAATTAAACATCGCTCACTCTCTCTCTCTCTCTTCTCTCTAAAACTCACTTTTTTCAAACTCGCACATTCACACTAAAAAAACACTAAATACTCGAAAAAATAATTATTTAATAATAATTATTTTTATTTTTTCTTAATAAATACACACTACACGATAATGAATTCTAACACAAATTTAGTTAAAATTTTTTAATAAATGTCAATTATTTTTGATATTTTTGAAAATTTTTTAATTAGCGAAGAACACTTAAAATATTTTTGAAATTTTTTACACTAAAAAGACACATAAATCAGCAAATAATAATACTCACTCAAGTCTTCACACGATAAAATTAATTAAAATTATTTTTTTAAGGTTAACAACTAATTTCCTCTTAATTAACTTAAATTAATAACAAAAAGTAACGAAAAATTAAATTAAATAAAAATAGCAATAAAATCAAAGTAATGCTTAACCCAATAACAACATTACGAAGCTATTCGATTTTTAAAGTATTTTTGTGTAATTTTATGTATTCTTAAGCGATTTTACTATTGTGCGTTATAATTGTAATTGTTTTATATCAGAAATTAAGTAAAAAGAATTATATTATATACTTAATATTATTACTGAATACAATGCTTTATTAAGTATCTTAAAGCTAAGTTATTTAAATGTACTGCTAGATTTTTTTCAAACTAGTAAGGAAC
>NC_051846.1:137519917-137570013 GCF_002237135.1 Teleopsis dalmanni | reverse complement strand
TAATTGAAGGTTAACTAAACGCGGAATCATAAAGATCTATAAAAAGTTGCTCTCAAGTAATTGATTTCACAATAATTTATTATATATACAGTGACGTACATAATTATTAGCGATTTTTAATTAACAAATAATTTAATCATATTGATAGAATGCTTGTATTTAATTATATTATCTATTATATTAAATTTCTTAAAATTAAAAAACCAAAAATAGTTGTAAATTTTGCAGAACAAAATTATTGACACACTTATGGTAGGGGTTCTAATGAAAATCATTTAATATCATTATTATTTTCCAGGCAACTTTTTCTTAGAAAAGAGTTGTTATCTCTACATTATAAATGGAGAGGTGGTCCAGTTTGTAAAAACGTCATCGTGCATTTAATATTATAAACTTAAACTATTTGGAACAAAATAAACAATAAACAAAAATACACGACTTAATCTCAGCGGAAAATAATTCTCTATATATATTTATACCAATGTTAATTTTATTCCGAAATTAGGGAAATTAGGGTTAGAAACCGCTATACCAATCCGAGCATTGTGCAGCGTTTCAAAGGGGTCACATCATTGCAAATTGCAATGCTCATAGTGCCGCCTAAAGCTTTAAGCGACATTGAATGCAGCAAAATAATAAGAAATTTGAAGATCAACCCAAAAATATCCTGAACCCAGATTACAGCTCAGGTAAAGCAAAAATTTGGCAATGGTATTCATCCCATAATAGTCAGAAAATCCTTGCATGAAGCTAATTGGGCTGGGTGATCACCGTTAACTTATAAGGTCAACCAACAGAAGCATTGAACCTATGCAAAAGATCTGTTAAGCAAGCCAATCGACTTTTGCAACAATGTATTATTTTCAAAATAATTAGTATTTGAATATCTTTGGATCTGATGGTAGCCGAACAATTAAAAAAGATCAAACACCGAATGGATAAAAAAATCCTTGATATATGTGTGATATATGGTGGTGCAGGATTGCGTGTATGGACCTGCATGTCCGCTGCAGGTTGCGACAAATTTTTATTATACTCCTTAACAGCATTATGGACAAAAAATATTATCAAGACACTCTTAGGAAAGTGCCGAAAACTTGAGTTTACCAGTCACATTCAGCTTCCTACATGACAATGACCCGAAGGATAGGGCTTGTAATATGCGCATATCACACATCGTACATCATGTAAATCACACATTGCCGCATCCGCCCCAATCAGCAGATCTCAATCACCATTGAATATTTGTGAGAAGAATTAGAAGACATTAAAAGAAGCGCGCTATTACAACAAAGGTAGAGCTATAGTAACGGTGGTACTGCTAGAAAAGTGGCAAAATATTGGGCAAGAAATCACACAAAAATTGATTTATTTGACGCTAAGGCGACTGCTATTAGAAGTTGTTAATTAATTTAATTAGAAATTATACATTCTATCTATAATTTAAAATTTTTGTTAATTAAAAGTCACTGTATTAACGGAGTAAATATTGTTAAAGTACAACATTGCTGTGCCAGTAATTAAGTTAGACACTGTATGTATCTATTGCGTTATAAACATTTAAAATATTATAAAATACCAAAACGCATTTAAAAACATCTAATTTATAAATGAATTCATGTGTTAACAAAGTAAAAGGTAATACTTATCCATCAATAAATAAAGTAAACAATAATAACTTATAATATTACAAGACTACAAAATTCGATGGTCACTATTTCATAGTATCCTATTCATTCAGGATTGCTGTATGAATCATTAAAATAAAAGTAATATTTATGCACTAAGAAAACTTGATTGAATGTAACTCAGAATCAACTTCGCTTGATAGTAAATATGAAGCCCTTTTTTGTAAATATATAAATAAATAGATATATAAGTTGTTAGTTTGCTTCGTTTGAAAGGTTAAATACAATTTCACATAATATAAGAAAAAAAAAATATAAAAATATATATATAAAAAAATATATATTATAAAAAATATATAAAAAAAAATATATAAAAAAAAATATATAAAAAAAAAATATATATAACATACAAATATAAAAAACTGTTGAATTATTTATTAGCAATAGATTAATTAATTGTACGGAATCAAATAACACTATATTCGTTACAGATAAAGGAACATAGGCTTATCTCGCTATAATTAGAATGACAATCGAAAACTGTATCCTTGTTTTTTATATTATGTATTATACTATATCTAAAACTATATAATTCCACTACATTTTTCACCTTATAGTAAGAATGATAAAAACTATCGACCAAGATTGTACTTCTGGGCAAATTTAGACTCCAACATCTATGTTATTACAAATTTTGAATAGAATTGTAGAATAATTACCAAACATACAAAATTTAAATTGAATAATCCAGCGACTTATTGACATGACTTTCTCACAATAAAAATAATATATGTATATAACATTTTCAAATATTATTGTTGTCATGATAAATTGAAATAGAAATACAAAATAGAATTCAAATTAGAAGTAAATAAATAAATAAATAGTTGATTATTTAGCGAATAACTATATATAGAATATAGAAAAAGAAGTTAGTAGTAAAACAAGAACAGTAGAAGCAAAAGACTTTAGAAATAATAACGGAAATACACATAATCGTTTTTGACTAACTTAATTAGATATTAAGAACTTACAACCCATTTTATTAGGAAAGGCATTTGGACGACAGCAAATGGCATAGTTTAGTTGAAAGCGGTGTTGCAAAGTATTTTGTTGTAAGTCACTTTCTTTCTTAACTAAAATTGTCTATACGAGTATTAACATCTCCTAAGTAGAATACACTGTTTTTGGAGAGTGATTTAGCTTATATTCTCTTTTATCTACACGAAGACTAAAAACTCTATGTAATAGTTAGGCTATACTTAACAATAGGTTAGGTTAGGTTCAGAAGGTGTGTGTTGACAGTTGTCAGCACTTCCACTTGGAGACATATATTGCCTATTGTGTTGCCCTCAAAAATTATACCGGGAAAGGAAAGGTTGCTAACCTTTGTTATCTGTTTTAAACTATTTGAATTTCCAGATGAAGTTGAAGAGATCCAATAGATTTCAGTAAAAAGGCGATCCCCAAAACTTTGAAGTCGCCTTGTCTGCAGTCCTGGACAGAGACACAGAATGTGGTTAATAGATTCTATTTCCTTTTCATCTTCGCAACTCCTGCATTATCCACTTGTTGGAATTCGCCACCGTTGGAGCATAGGCACAATGGCACAGTGTCCTGTTAATACTCCAGTAAGTACACGAACTGCAGATTTGCTGAAGTCGAAAAGGCTTAGCGACCCCACAGTATTTGCGGTTAGCCTATAAATTGTTGGTCACCATATTGATAATTTCCTCTATTATCCGAAACAGTTCACATATCGGTGTTTGTATTGAAAGATCGGTCTCTCTTGTATGCAGTTCAGAACCTCTTCTGGCCATCTCATCTGCTAGTTCATTTCCTTCAATATTGTTATGTTCAGAAACCCAGCAAAAAGAGCGACCTTGTGAGAGACAACAATAACTTCTAAAAGTCTAGAAAATCAGATACGGTTCATTTTAACCGCTCTAACTATATTGAAGTACACACAACAAGGCAGTAATTGTTAATAAGTAAAAGACAATATAAAAAAAGTGAAGTCAGAAGTAAATGATATATATTTAATTGAAAACCTTATGTTACAGTGCACATGTGACATTACATTAACGCTTGCTGCACACATGACCTTACATTAACCCCTGACATGGTAGTTTCCATAACATGTTTTTACGTTAACTGTCTTAATGATATTTAATTTAGCAGATATAATAAAAAAGAATCACAATCACGTTACTTCGAGCTTGATAAACAATTGAGAAATAAAGCCCACGTCAAAAAAAAATCGCAATTTACAAATCTTTTATCATTCCTATCTTGCTGCATAATGAAGAAGTGTAAACAATATCTAACAGTGATGAGAGGAATGCTCATGCTTTCTCATCACTATAAGCATATCATCACTATATAAGCTATACCACGCATCAACATGATTAAATGCAAACATAGTTTCGTCATATTGTACGAATGGTTACTATAGAAAATTGTTTGGTGTGGTACCCGTTGGTGAAAAATGCAGTAGGAAGCGTTACCATCATTGGTGGGAGAATCCAGTGACCGACGATATGAAAAGAATCGTTACTGACCAACTGACAATAGCAAGCCATTGATCTACTTGAGTAAACCCAGTCAACAATAATACAAATCAGTAATATTCAACTAAATAAATAGGTTAATCCAAGTCCAACTTCTCTTGCCACCAATGGATTACAATATATTAATACACCATGTTTATATTAACGATATAACGATTAATGAATTGGTACAGAGGAGAAGGCACATTGGAAGCACGACTTTATTCTATAATTTTATGTAAATTTAATTGGTAATATACATTGTTAAAGAACTAACAATAATAATAATAATAATAATAATGATAGGTATTTATGATTCTTGACACATTTTCAGCGCGTTTGTTGTGCATCCACACGGATAGTTTATTTAACTATCTACTCCAAAACTGCAACAACTGTTAAAAATAATCCAGTAGAATGAAACTGGTATTGTTTATTAAAACAATAAACAATCTAAATGATTCTCAGATTTTAATGTTAAGGTAAATGTTACTTTCATACATTCAAATATATGAAATAAATATATTTTAGTTAAAGAATTTCAAGCATTTTTAATAAACGTAAACATTGTTTTCTAGTGTATAAAATTGACTAATCTAAAAATCTTGGCGTTAAGTGCGAAAACCAATCTCTGTAATTTTGCTTTGAATATCAATGGAAGTGCTTTCGATAAATCCAATCAACACCCACTACAGATGAAACAAAAGCTGAAACGTAGCTACAAAGCCAAATAAAGCAGAATTAATAAATGCAGCCCAACGGCACGAAACTATGTAATTGACAATGAGGCGGTTTGCATACGTCAGAAATCACTTGAGCGTTACGTTGAACAGCAGAATCTTTACTTTTTCTCGAATAGTTGAATACCTCGAATCTCGAATCTCGAATATATGTGTATTCTTCACTTCACTTCATGGAGCGTTTGCCATAAACGATTTTCAAGTAAAAAACACAAGTCAAAATATTTGAGTCTTTGTTACTCAAATGAAATGTTGACAAATTTTCTTTTATGTATTTTTTGTATTTTTTGTATTTTTTGTATTTATCATGAAAAGAAAAAGCAACGAAAAGAAAAAGAATTTTGAACTGAGGCAGCTAAATCTAAATATTTGATGTATCTTATTTTGACCTTTTAGCTGATACATTTTGCAAATCTGATGTTGAAGATTCGTACATTTTCGCTGTAGCACAATGCTGCTTTAATTGTGCCACAATAAAGTCAAGAATATCTTTTCAAAATTATAAATGTCGCAACAGATGGTTATACTATGTTTTCCACAAGCGAATTACACGTTGTTGCAATCAACCTACTTTGTAGATTTCACATACATTTAATTATTTGACTAACGACAGTACGAAAGACGAAAGACTGACTGATATGAGTTCATTAACCGATTTTGTGTTTGTAGAGGTCTTAGAAGAGATTAACAAATAAAAGTGGATTTCGAATACAGCAAAGTATTAAAAAACTCGCTCCATGGAATAAAATTGGCATTCTTATGTGGGAGTTCTGAGACTTGCTATATGCAAGGACTTTCATTGCAGATAAAGTGTGAGTACAGAATTTAGAAGAAATTGATATCTTTAATTTTTCTATCTAATGTAAATCAGTTATTAATCAGATTTTAATAAATAAATCAGCACGCCTGTATATTGTTTGCATGACCTAATTATTACATTTGTTATGAAAACGTTGAACATTAAAATATACCCTTACATAACTATATATACAACATGAATTTATGTAACTAATGTTTATATACATTGTAATAAACTGCGCAATTTTTGGTAGTTATATATAAAATAAATTGCAACACTATACAAGCACACTACGAAATATAAAAACAAATACAGGCATATTATTAAAAGATTCCAATTTTTTTAAAAAGATATTCTTAAAATTTTCATGTATAAATGTACAAACGCAGATGTGATTAAGAATATATACACCATAAGGAGAGTCCGATGTTTGCTTTATCGCAATATGAAGGAAAACACTACTAAATTATATTTTATTCCATTACATATCCTCCGTTTGGATATGGATATGGAGTGTGAAAAGCGATTTTCTCTTAATCTAGTTAAATTAAAAGTATAAGAAGAAATTTATGAAAGTATAAGAAGAATTTGCATACTCTGATCAAGTTTTTTCTTTTATGAAACTAAAAACAAATCCGTAAATATTTCACGAGTGTAGAACGAGTGTAGAAATTCATTTGTTATTTCAATAAGAAATAAATTCAATAAATTTACTTAAAATAGATTTAATTTTGTGAGATTATTTAAAACAAGACAATTTAGACAATATGAAAGACAATATAGTGTTATGATTACTAGATATACGTGTACCGATTGTCCTTGGTAAAGAAATGTTATAAATCAATTTCGAAAAAAAGTAAATTTTTCAAACTTTTACCATTTTATCTGAGACAAAAACTTAAGTACTAAAGATTATGTTCTGAGTATTAGAACTTCCATATGCAATTATAAAGTTCAATCTAACTAAAAAATAAATAATTGGCAATACTACGTTAGATGCGCCAAATATTTTAACAAATCATTGGTGCAAGAAATGAAAAATATTCGTATAAGAAGATGGGTCCATTCTCAATATAACTCTGAATATAAATTATTGTATTTATTGTATTTATTCTTAATAACTTCCTAGTTAATATGGCCCACCTATAATAAAATTAGATACTCAGAACTCATCAAAAGATACCATGTGAACACTGCAAGGCTTACTCCAGCTCTTTCTGGTCATTGGTGTATAGGAACTCACTCAGAGAAACTGCGCATTCCTCACAATCCTCACTACTCACTACAGAAGTTGTGGAAACTCGAATCCATAGCACATTTTCTCTGTGAATGCCCGGCTTTGGCGTCCAAAAGAAAAAGGTTTTTAGGAAGATACTACTATTTCATCTGTGAAGACGAAAGTAAAAAGTCACTAACGTGGAATTTAACTAAGAAAAGTCTGTCACTGCAATCAACCAACCAAGCCTAAACAATTCATATATTGATATACGAAAAAGAGTCATAAAAATATGTAAAGAAATTTTGACAATACGATTTTCCACAGAAATTATTTAAGATTTTTCAAAATAAATTAATTGAAACTACCATATTTTTCAATCCCATTAAAATGCAGAGAGGTATTAGACATCAATTTAAGATTATTTGAAGCACCGTTATCGAGACATTAAGCATTTTTGATACAGAAGGTTCTTTTGTGAATAGATCTTTGATTGACTAGTCGCACCCACATTTTTTCCACTTACTATAGTTGTAATAAACATCCTGTATATATCCAAAATACAGTATCTACAATATGCATAATTACCTGACAGTAGTGTCATTACTCCCGGAGACTACATATTCTCCTGATGGATTGAAGTCCAATGTGCGTACACTTTTCATGTGCCCATTAAGCGTAGAGCATATGGTCTGTGCGTTCAGGTCCCATCGACGAATGATACCAATATCATCGGCTGAATAAACGAAATCATCATTATAAGCAAACCGCACGCAATCTATAGGACGGTTGTGACTAGTGAGAGACTGAAATATACGAAATTTTAATATACAAAATTTGTCTTCACAATAAAACAAATTAAAAAATACATTATTGTTATTTACTTTATAAATAATGAATGATAAGCTTACCATAAAACATTCATCCTGTCCTATGGCCCATAAATTAATAGTGCGATCCTGGCCACCAGTAACCAAGACGCGTCCGGTTTCACCAAGACCGAGACATGTCACATTCGCATTATGGGCTTTTATCTCATCTACAGTGTTTTCACGTTTCACGTTTTTATGTTTTGTTTTGTGTTTTGTAGCGTTGTTGGTTTTAGGGCATTCATATAGAATTAATGATAAGTAAAGTAATATAATAACAGATATTAGTAATGATTCATACTAAAAACAATAAGAAACGCTTTAAGTAAGACAAATATATGATATCCGTAAAAATATTTTCAATTCGAAATACGACACTAAAAAATGAAAAAAAAGAAATATTTTCGTGCAACACCAACGCCTTCGAGTTTTGTAAGCTTTTGTGTGCAGAGGAATTTCATTAATTAAAATAAATTCTAATTAGGCTACGCAAAAACTTCAAAATTTTCTTATTCAAACGTAGCTGCGGCATAGGGGAAGTGGCCACATTTAGTCACATTTAGTCACATTTAGCTACATTTAGTTTTCAGTAGCAGACGTGCTAAAGTATTATTTTGTACGACTAAAAGAAGGGGAAGTGAAAAGTTAACTCGAGCAACAACAAAACAAATGAATTTGCATAACCTTGTGCATAATTTGCTTAACTTTTAACACTTAAATTTGTTTAATTTTATTAAATATTATTTGTATATGTATTTCATGGCAGCATTTTTCCGTGCTTTCGTAATTTTTGCGTAAGCGGCTTTTCACAATTTCCTTTTTAAATATTTAACGCCGACAATACTCACATATTTTGGCCGCTAAGTTCCGCGCTAATGCCATCACTTGCCACTTTAAACGGTTTTTATTTTATTTATTCTATTCAACGACTCGACCGTATTGCCCACAAATGAAACCAAGAACTTTATTATTAAATCCGCTGCTTTGATTTATTTAACTGAATTTCGATCACCGACGTCGTCGCTCCACCGTCACTTTTTCACCTTGCCTTTCAGCTAAGAACTTAATTTTTAGTTGCATTCGACCGTTTTTCACTTTTCCGCAGGCAATTCTTCTTCTATTCTCGTTGCGTTTAAATTAGGCGTTTTACATATAAATAACGTGCACAAATATTTAGCTAACATAAAAATAAAACAGAATCACTTTTTTGTTTTGCACAAAATAAAACAACAAAAAACAAAAATCCTTTCTTTTCCGTGGACAGCTTTTTCTGAAATGACAATAAAGACAAAAAACTACAAATTGTCTTTGACATTCTCTTTTGCGAATTCATACGCACTGGAAAATGACAGTTTCACCAATAACAGGGTGCTCAATCAAGTCAAAATATTATTCCAATTGCAAACAAAAATATTTACAGTTTAAAGCCAATCGAATTTTACTCTTGTATTTCACTGAGTGCCATATATATTTTTAATATGTGAGTGAGAAAATAATTCTTTATCAATTAATTTCATGTAATTATTCCGAAATTGTTAATGCATTTGAAAAACTCATGCCAAAAATATCTATTTATTAATCGTTTAGATCCATAGTGTAATGTCTAATTCAAGTCAGGTCTTGACCACAAAGAAAGTTGTGGATCATGTAATCATTGCTAAATTAAACGAAGTTGTTGACGAGGTAAAATTTCGCCTAAATGAATAATTGAATTGTGGGCACAATCATTCCATTCAAATGCAACATATAAGAATAACACAAGCCTTATATACATCTTCACGTCAAAGAAATTGTACAATAAGTTAATAATCTTGGCTTAGATTTCTCGCACCGAAGAAATACTTTACTTTAATATTGTTAAATATATGTTTGTAGCACCTTATAATGAAATCAGCTTTTGTTCTGCTGCTGAAAAATACTGCTAATTCATGTCTATCTAGTTAATCAGCAATTTCATTTCCCTCTATTTCTCAGTGCCCTAAAACCCATAGCTATATGCAGACTGGTTACTCACTGACCTCAGTTAAGTTTTGTTCAGTTCGGGAATATGGTTAATAAACGCGATAATAGCAACTCTACCGTTGTTATTACAATGTGTGGATTTTATTGAAATCAGTCGACCTGCCTTCATGATATTTTAATATTAAAATGGCCGTCATTATCTAAAAATGTTTGAAACAATTTTCTATATATTTTTATTTATATATTTTCCTTTAAAATTTAATATTCTTAAATATTGAAACTTTATTCGATTAGCAAAATAATTTGCATACAATGTGGTCAATAAAACTACATCAAAGCTAGATATCCACAAAAATTTATTTGTACATGTAATATCAGCTCCATTAACACTATGTGAATAAGTGAACTTAATTGATACACCAATAATGGAAATTAAACACATTTATTGAAACATATTTAATTTTTAGTCAGTACATATTGAGATAAAGTAAAAGGAAACTCAATTAATATATTTAATATTAACAATTTCTGTTAATGGCGTTACTTGTGCACACATCTTAGATACTTATTCAAGAACTCATCTCTCCATTAAAACTGTTTTGGACTTTATTGAAGGTTCCATGTGACAATAAGCCAAAGTGCATCCCTTGAATTACCGCTAATACGTGTATTAATTTAACAGAAGATAATCAACAAAACTTTTCATAAATTAATAATTTTGTATATTGAAAATTGTAATTAAAATTATCATTTTATATATTTACAAAACTTTCAGACAAAAATATTATTTTTTCAATACAATCCATTAATTTTTCATTCATTTCAAATTCAAAGTGGTCTTAATTCAGTTCTCTTAGAAATGTTCCTATTTAGTAATGTTCTAAGAACCCACAGCTGCAGTGATCATACATAACTGTCAATTTACTTAAAACATGAATTGTTTCTCAGTCTTCATAGGCCTGAAGGAAGCAAGTTACTGGAATTATTTTTACAGCATTTGTTGAGAACAATGTTTGCTAAGTTTTAGTGTTTTGTATTCGATATAAAGTTATAAAAGTTATATATTTGTAATAATGAATTAATATTCAAAATAATTCAAATTGTGGAAAAGAATTATATAACAATTATTCCTTAAAATATTAAAAATTGTAAAGATTATTAATTAAAACATAATTAATAATAAACCCCATCTACACTGAATTGACTTTAACAAGATTTAAAATAGAGTTTTACTTTTTCATTATTATTCAAAATAATTAATTAATGTGAACGTTATGAACAGTAATTATGTAATATTTATTCTTAAAATTTTTTTTTAAATATTAATTAAAACGCATTAAAATTAAAAGAATGAATTCAAACTTCTAAATACTACTTAAAACTCTCCATACACACTGGATAGACTTTGGCAAGATTTTTGAATATACTCTCATTTTCTTACTAAACCACATGCATTTTTTTCTAGCGGACAAAATTTGAAAACACCAATATTTATATATAGTATTTATGTATTTTATTCGCTATATAGAAATAAATTCATTACATGCATACACCAATTTATTATGTATATAAACACATCGATTTACGCATCGATATTATAAACCATTAGGCTTAATAATTGCAACATCTATATTATCTTATATCATATTATCATGAATCAAGAATATATTGTGATATTATTTTGATGTGACGTTCCATGAAATATTATATTTAAAGCGAGTTTGTGATATGTGGTAACACGCAAAAGGTGACAATAAAAATTCTGTATTTGAAGCTGGCAGTGCCACGCTGACAAACAGTTTTCAATTTTTTTAGAATCATTGTCGGTGTTTTTGCTTGGGAAGTAGTCAGTTAAGCGTTTATAATAAGAATTGCAAAATGTCTCGTTACGATCGTGCTGTTACAATTTTTTCACCCGATGGACATTTGCTTCAAGTGGAATATGCACAAGAAGCTGTACGCAAAGGTTCAACAGCAGTAAGTGCACTAACCTCAGATTACCTCAACAAATTGTCAGAAATAAATGTTCAATAAAATATTTTCTTTTAAGGTTGGTATTTGTGGAGCAAATTGTGTGGTTTTAGGTGTAGAAAAAAAATCTGTTGCAAAGCTTCAGGAAGAGCGAACAGTGCGAAAAATTTGCCCACTGGATGATCATGTTGTGATGGCATTTGCTGGTTTGACCGCCGATGCACGCGTTTTAATAAACCGTGCACAAGTAGAATGTCAAAGCCATAAGCTGAGCGTAGAAGATCCTGTTACATTGGAATATATTACACGGTAAGCGTTTAAGGAACTATAAGTACAATTAAAATCTTATTTACATGTGTAATTTAAATTTAGATATATTGCGCAGCTAAAACAAAAGTATACACAAAGTAATGGACGTCGTCCTTTTGGCATTTCCTGCCTTATTGCCGGTTTTGATATAAATGGTTCTTCACACTTGTATCAAACTGAACCTTCAGGTATTTATTATGAATGGAAAGCAAATGCTACTGGTCGCTCAGCAAAAACAGTGCGCGAGTTCTTAGAAAAACAGTATAAAGAAGAGGAAGTTGCCAATGAAAAAGGCGCTGTTAAATTGGCCATTAAGGCGTTACTAGAAGTAGCACAAACTGGACAAAAGAATCTAGAAATTGCAGTAATGGAAAAAAATAAACCACTAAAAATGCTTGATACAAAAACAATAGAGGAATATGTTGCTGTTATTGAAAAGGAGAAGGAGGAGGAAGCTGAAAAGAAGAAGCAGAAGAAGTAATGATCTGATTCAGTGCTTTCAAAGCGGCAGTTCATTCTACATTTATAATGAATTATAATAATATAATGTTTTTTACAACATAGTTTCGGTTGAGCTTTGATTTTATTAAAGTGGAATAAAAATAAAGATTTAAACCCCTACAAATATATTTTATAGTCATTTACGCGACTGTAAAAATTAATCATTCTTTAATTCTTTATAAAAGAACTATTGAAAAAGTAAACACAATTATTTTTAAAATTTAAGTGCCTTTCGGCCCAAAAAATATCTGAAACTGAAAGAAGTGAAGTATTTATCGAACTAAAAAAATATGTGATTGATCAAAGTTAAGGGGTTTCTTGTTGGATTGTTTCTTGTTGGATTGTTTCTTGTTGGATTGTTTCTTGTTTTTGTCTGTAAAAAATAATTGTAAAAAACTATTATATCAAAAACTGAATTTTTGAAGTAATTTAAGCTTAGCGAATGGTAGAGTTCTCATGACTTATCAATGTTCTCGTGTTGACGAAAGAAATTTATAATATGGTAATTCAGATTTTATTTCATTGTACGCTGTATGAACTCTCGTATGTGTATCGAAATAAGCACAGGAATGCAGTATGCTTACTGTATAATTTATAAACTAAAATATGCAAGCAAACATGGAGATAATATTGGCTTGTATTTTGCCAAACAGTATAACATATTTTTTATTTAAAGATATAAAAACTATACGCTTAATATAAATTATTTTTGTCCAATCTGTCAATCTCTTGCAAACGTATTGCAAAAGTATTCTCCAATGACATAGTAAACAGATTTAATTTTTCAAAAATATTCTCAACACCATTTGAAATAGTATTTAAGTCACATTTTAAATATATACATACATATATACGTTATAATAAGCAAATGTCAAAGTACCAGCTTGTAATATCAAAAACGTAGAAATTAAAATAAAGTTGCAGCTGATAGCACTAAAAACGCGACAAAATACAAAGCATATCCTAAAAAATATCTGTAACAAAAGTCACCGATGAGACAAGCTTTTTAGTACAGAGGATAAACCCCAAAAAGCGTAACTTGTAATTAGTAAAAGTCTGGCCAGAAGGATATGTTAAACCGTATTGCAAGCTTCTAACTACATCAATCATATTGAATAATAATGATAATGAATAAAAATTTATAGTCCCACTTTAAATGGGAGTCCTTTTATATACATAAATGATTATGAGATAGGTAATCGCTAGTTATGATCGCTATTGGTAAATCTTCCGAGAAGCTAAATTTATCCAATTACTTCGGGCTCTCAAAGTTTGCATTGTCCTCAAGACATAAGACATAAGAAAATTCTATGTTGCCTAAATATTAAAAATATATTCCTAATACGAACTCTAATACATTATTATGTGTATGTTCTAGACTACATCTCACTGCTCAATTCCTAATGTGTTACTTATGTAGATCGCCCATTCCTTTGAGAACTCTTAAAGAACATTGTCTTATTATTCGCAGCAATAAAATTATCATTTAGGCCCCCATGTAGACATACCTCTCAAATTTTAATTATAAATTTGTTGTGTATTTTATAGTTCATTCACAAAAATAAGTGATAGATGTAATATTATTAGTTTAACAGTTTGTTATATCAATTTATTTACTGATAGGGCAGTAGTGATGAAAATGAAGGAGGTAGAACCTAGTATGCCTTTTCTCTGCCGACATTTATAGCTTTTTTTTCTATCGGTGAACACTCTTTTAAATTTACATTAATGGCTTCTGTTGTTGTTGAAGCCAATGTCGTCCTAAAAGCAATACATAAAAGGTTTACAAACACATTGTACAACGTAATGGTATATTGGAAAAAAGGAGTAAGGAAGGGGTATGGGTAAGGATACTGAATCAAACCGTAATCCAAATTGAGGGATCTTTAAGAGCTTTATTGAAGGTTGGAAATAATTTTCAGATTTCCTGTAGAGTTGAAACCAATTACTAAAATTGAGATTTATGTATTTTTCGCACTCTCAACAACCTCAATACCTCTTCACTTTTATAAACACTATAATTTATAATTTAATGTTGTATTTTGAAAATCTTATATACAAATATAGCTTTTTGGAAACTTTTCACATTTACGTTTAAGGAATTTTAAATCACAGTTCAATCAAAAAAATATATCTGTCCTTAAATTAGATCACTTGGTGCTAATTGCGATTCGCCTTCGGCAAGATAGATTTGCAACGATTTATATAGTAGAGCTATTCCCAGCTGTTTCTTTATCTTCATTGACCAGTTTTTAGATGGCCCATAATAATCACCGCGCTTTATGTTTGTCAAATGATTAAGACTCAATGCATCGATTATGGCAGCTTCACGGGTATATGCTTCTATGGGTAAAATATTATGGAATACATTCAAGCAAACAACGCCGCATCCATTGCCCCAAATTTTTAAAATACGATCAAGTTTTTTGTTATTTGAAAATTTAGTGGGCGGTGATTTAATGAGATCCATATTGAGTGTATGTTTCCTAACTATTAAATAAATAAAAGCCATAGTGAAGATCTTTAAAGAACATGCTATTATATTTCGATGTTTACCTGGTACTTTCTTTTCATTTGAAGTGCCTCTACCAGAATGCAGCTGTGAATGTGCTTTCATAGCATCATACAGATGTGAATAGGGACGCGAGGATTTACCCTTACCAACATAGAATATTGAATGTAGGAAACGCTTCCAGACATCAGGTTTGTTAAGGTACTAAAAAATAAATAATTTTATTTAAGTTAAATCAATACACACAATTACTATTTTATGATATTTTATGACTTACTACACTCTCCCCAGGTAAGTTACAGGATATGCAAGGATCTATTAACATATATATAAAGCTCTGTTTAAGATGACCTTCACGCATATTTCGCTTTTCTTTATTATTTGCAAAATAGGACATGGCATCTGCTTCATACTTCAAATAATTTGCTATATTCTCAAATTCCTCCTCCCTGCGCACCGTACGGTATAATTCCACAGAAAATTCTACACAAAAGTAAATTTTATTATTGTTTGCAATGTTGCAATATTATACACAATGAAAAAATTATAATTTAATAAATGGCTAACTTGGCTTTCTGATTCTCGAGTTAAGCTTAGCTCTTGCCTTCGCAAAGCTTCTCTGAACTACCAAATTAAAGAATTTAAATTGATTAGCAAACATGATCTAAAAGTTTCCAAAAATAATGCTTAAAAATCGACAACACAAAATATGAAACAATCACAAAGATTTAAATTTATTTTTTGAAAATAACTTATATTTGATACTTACTTTGGTCCTGACTACTTTGTTTTTCTCTAAGTTCTTTCATTAATTCTGGATTTCGTTTGTACTTCACTAGACGTTTAATGTATAAACGCTTTGTAGTTTTAGTAATAGGCCCTGAAAAATATAACGAAAAATATAGTTATATATTTTTATATACCATATATAAAAAAAATACATATACATAAACGAGAGTAATTGAGTATATAATAATTGATAATTGAGTATATATTTTTCGGAATATTGACTTTGCAGTATATGGTGTAGAATTTTGTTAGAAGTGAATCGTGTCTTTTAAAAATCGTGTTTATGGTAAGTATATATATAATATCTGATGTCGCTGAATCAAAGTTGAAGATAGCAGAGAATTTGATGAGGTAAACATGAATTTGAAAAGCAATGGGCTTTTTACCAATATACAGTTCATTTTTATACTATAAGAGTTATTCTCCCACATCATATGATAGAATTCAAAACTTTGAGTTTTCTGCTGAAGTCAGTACCTCTTGGATAACATGACATAGATTTCTATCTTCAGGTAGAAATATAAATATTATACAATTTATTTCATTTAAATTTGTCGATATTTCGTAATTTATAATTTAAATTATTTTTTTTTTAACAATTTTGCTAATTACACGTATATAATAGTGTCACCGAAAATAAGCTTACATAGATATACATGACATACTGTTATATATACCGACATTGGTGTTTATTATCTCCTACTGGTAATCCAAAAGGTCTCAAAGAACTCCGTCGCTTTTATACTTTTTTAACCCAACAATATATTTACCCATGTATTTGTAATTATAAGTGCTGTCGTGTTATCTGTCATATAAATTCCCATGGATTTTCACAATAACACACCCACTTACTGTCACTAAATATACATTTTTTAATAATATTTACAAAAGCTTTGAGGTACTAAACATTAGATATTAAATTTATGCGTTCTTGCGTTGATTAAGTTAACTATATCGGAACTAATGTGCAGTATTTCGTTGAATCGGTTAGGCTAGAACATCATAGTAACTTATCAGTCACGTTTGATTTTATATGCGCCAATTAACAAGAGCAATATTTTGGATGAGATTCTTACTATAAATGGTTAAATTACCGAAGCATCATTCAATAGAATTTTAAGGGTGCAGGAAAAGATAGATATCCATATAAAATGCACCAAACTACTTTATGCTGCTAATAGCAATGTTACTTATCACAAATTCGCCTACACGCATGATATACAGATATACAAAATAGGTTTACAAAAATATGTGACGAATCTTCTTATTTCCAAACAAAGTGCTTTCTGAAAATGCCCGAGGCGAATATAATAAACGTAGTGGATGAGAAGAGTGAGTGGGTGTAAAATGTAACAAAATAAAAACAATTTCAGTTATACATATTCTGAAATAGTACGCAACAAATTTGACCAGTTTCGAAAGACTATATAAAGAATTCATATTAAATAAGCCGATAGAGACGAAAGGATAACTATTACTTAAAAAATGCAGAAATCATAGAGAGATATTTAAATAAATTTAATGGTAGTTACCTGGTGCTTCACCAAAAGTTGTAAGTTCTGCACGTAATTCATCAGTCTCATAATCAATTGGCAAAGTTATGTTAGTGGACTGCGTCGTCGTTGTCTGATTCAAGTTACAGCGCTTTCTACATATACACAAAAAAAAATTGTTTGTAAAAATGAAATTTAAGCACATTTTTAAATATGTATTAGAAATAATTTATTGTGTACGTATTATATACAATTACTACCGAATTCGTTCCATTATAAATATTTATTTATAAAAAAATTCTTACAATATTAAAAATTGTCTATTGGTTACAAATTTATGCATCTCAAAAGGAAATTTATTGCAACGTCCTGGAACCAATGACTTATTACACAGTATGTTTTAGTTGAAAAGTGAACGAAAGTCACATGTAATAATATGAATTAATAGATCTAGCTGTAAAAAAATACATAGTTACCTTATAGCTGAACTTCTTTGCTGTGCCACTTTATTTCCGGGATTGCTTGGTAATTTGGTTTCATAAAACACAAGTCCATTTTCATCGTCCGTATGCACATAAGCTTCCTTCATTTGTAAATAAAAATCACTTTTGGGTGATCGTATGAAGCTCATACTGCTGTTCATACCGCTTAAATCGGCACACATCGCATCAGGTACTTCTAAGTTATTTTGTCTGTTAGCGTCAAACTCAGGTACCGTTTGGTAACTACTTTCGGTGTCCGGTAACACATTTAGTTTGGCTGTTTGAGCCTCTGCCACTCTTTGAATCAACGCACCCAACGACACATTTTGTACTTTACGTTGTGGTACTCTTTCTTCTGAACCTTCCTTACGATCATGTGATGCTATGGAACCACAAGCACCACTATCTCCATCAGTCGTCTTACTGGATTTTTCTTTATATAAAACGTTAGTAAAATTAAGATGATCACTTGCCATTACATTGTCGATCATTTCACTTATGTCGTCATACTCTTTCAGTATAGTTTGACGTGCTTTAGTGTTTTGTACCTTCTGTCGCCAAACGTCTATTAGGGATACGCGTGACCGACTATGGTCTGGTGCAGTCTGTGAAAGTTCTTCAACGTTTTCACGTGTTAATGCAAATAAATTTATTGGTTTTTCCTCAGCTTGTGAAGATTCATCTAACTGAATAAGGTTATTTTATTTTATTTCTAAGTAAAATTGGGTTATTTAAATACAATTCTATTTACCACAAACGTTTTATTAACTAAATTCATTTTTTCAGACGTTTCTGTATTTTTTCCTATGTCAGCTGATTCTTTAGGCGGTAAGTCCAATACCGGAAACTTTGGCTGCAACTGGTGTCGCCGATGTGTTATATTTATATAGTAAGGTGAAGTAACATCGTAGTTGTAATGTACTCGATTTGGTGTGTATTTGATGCTGTCCAACATTTCATTCGTCACTCTAAGCGCTTTGTTATTTGCTTTGTCGGGAGTATTTTTGCAATCTGGTTCAGCATTTGGTGTGGAAGTTTTTTGATTACATATTTTTTTTTGTAAATAGTATTCGAATTTAGATTTCGACAATGAATCCTGTGAGACATTTTGTTTACATTTTAATATTTTTGAGTGCTGTTTTTGTTTTTCTCTAAATTTGTTTTGGAATATATGATCGCGCATAACTTGGACAACTTCAAAGTAGCATTCTTCAATCGCATAATGCAAAGGCGTTTTACGTTGATCATCTGAAATATCTAACTGAGCGTTGTGCTCCTTAAAACATTCTTATTATTGCAGTTCTAAAATTTTATTTGTGTTTGCTGTCATAGCTCACCAGTAGCATTTCTACTATGCCAACGCGTCCGTGCATAGCCGCTATGTGAAGTGGGGTCATATTTTCGTCAGTAAGAACATTTGGATTAGCTAGAAACACATTTACGATTAAAATTTTATGAAATGGAAAATATTATTAAAATTCACCTCCGCTTTCGAGAAATCGTTTAGTTATTTTATATGACAATTCAGCATTTTCCATACCACACGAGAAATGCAGTGGTGCAATACCACGCTCAATAGGCACGAAACTCGGATCCACCATATTTTTATCAAGTATACTGCAAATGTCTCTAACGGTTTTGAAAAGGCATTTAGTTTTACAAACATTAGTCAATTACAAAATAACGGCTTAAAAATGTCAACTTACTCTTCGTTTTCATCATCAAGAGCATCAATTAATATGAGCGCTAAGAAATTTAGCCGCTGATTCATATCAATATTATTAGTAACAATAAAAACGCAGAATCTTTATGAACTACAATTACTTATTTCTGACGGCTCTGCTAATAGCACCACAGCAAGAGTAATGTTTACGAATGGCTTGAAATGTTAAGCGTTCTTTGTTGTTGTTTTGAAATCGTTTCTTAAGTTCTTTACGTCAGATGGCGGTCTGAAGAAATTTAAAATTTTTAATGACAGTGTTGCATTTTGTGACTTTGACGCGATCAGTAATAATTCTTAATAATTTATATATGATAGCAATACTTATATATAATTGTCTTGCATTTAATATTTATATCAATGTATGTTAAATATATTATATATAAGTTGATATTAAATCCTTTTTTAAATTTTAAGTTATTTAATAATATTAATGTTGTGGCATTAATACAATTTTCAAGCCCGGTGATTTGATGGTGGAGTTCTATTAATTTAAAGTTTGAGTAATTTTAGGTCGTGCGCGAGTTAGGCTAAGGTCGTGTGCGAGTTAGGCTAAGTTGCGTTCTAAATGAGGGAAATTCTAAGTTGTGTCGATAAGTGTATTGTGTGTCGATACGTGTGATAAATGGCAAAATGTGTGCAGTGCAAAAACTCCCAAAAAATCTCCCATTTGGTTTAGCATCAACTTAGCCTAACTCGCACACGACCTTACTACCATAGCGCAGTGAACACAGTATCAAACTCTAAAAAATTATGCATACAGTTTTATCAACATATATTAGAACAAAAATTTTACCCAGAATAATTGTTTATACCAAAATCAAAAGTCAAATTGCAGTACCTCTAATCGTTATTGTATCATAAATAAAGATCACAAGTTATAAATATTTTTATATCAGACATTTCTTAGTTTGACATATTCTTAATAGTATAAAAACTGAACAATTTATTATTTAACATAAATCTACATTGTTACAAACAACTAATAGGAGACCAGGTGTTATTCAACTATGATGCCAAAGTACCGTTGATATTTCATCGCTTGAAGGGAAGTGGGAGGAAGGTGGACTGAATCAAGTTACAGCAATAAGCGAATATTCAGTTTACACTACAACTAGCCACTATGTATTCAAAACAATTTAGTACAGAGGTTGGATTAAAATCTCGTGAATATCAATAGGTTGTCCCATGTAGCAGCTATTAACTTACTTATTACTAGTTTCAAAATGAGTTAAACAGTGTTTCTTTTGCTATAGAAAACAAAAATCATCAGGATAATTACCAAGTATTAGCTCACTAGTGGGTGTCTGTAGATATTTATTTAAGACTATTTACTGAAGCAGTGGCGTCGCTAGGCGTCAGCGAGGTCGGCGACCGCCGACGGCCTCGCGCCCGCAAAGGCCTCGCAAAAAGTTACCGACTGTGGATTCTAAGCACTTGATAAATATTTTGAGCAATTTGGTTTGATAATGGCATTAACTATATTTGAAGTATTCCCTAATGTTTATATAGTAATCAGATTCATGTTCACAGTTCCAGTCAGTATAGCTTCGACGAAAAGAAAGAAACAAAGTTAAAATTGTTTAAGACGTACTAGAAAAATATGATGGTTCAAGAGAGACTATCTTCATTATGATATAATTTAAAAAAAAATAGGGTGATACTAAAAGTAGGAAAATTCATTTATTTTAATTTGTGTTTATTTTAAATTGATTAGCAATAAAACTTTCAATCATGCTTTGTCGTATTAGTGAATGTAACTTATTTACTTTTATAACTGGGTTATAAAGGGGGCCTCGCAATTCTGATGTCGCCGACGTGCAGAGTTGGTCTAGATCCGCCACTGTACTGAAGACAAAATACTTATTAAAACACAAAATACTCTCTTTAACTAGTTATGTTTTCATTCATTTACATTATTATTTTACATCTAAAAATGTTTCTAGTTTAGCTTTAATAACTTTGAATTAAAGAATAAATTGATTTTAATTTATTTATTGCATTTCCTTTATAAAATTTATATTAAATGAATAGTTTTTAATAGTTAAAATATTAATTTATTAAACAAAAAATAGAAAATCGAATTTCTATGCATGATAGATTACTAGTTCATTATAGTCTAGTCAGATTATGCACTAAGAAATAACAATATTACACTTGTGACAACATTTCGTACCATATTAAAATTTTTTTCACATTTTTTTATATTTTTATTAAAAAATTATAATTCAGTTTATAATTTTTATATATATGAAATTTTATATATAAAATTATCACCATATCAAATTTAATAATTACAGAAGATATGTCGTAATCTCAAACAATATATAGAACATCAATTATCGATAACTGTTTTAGTCTCAATTACACGTTTGTAATAAATTGCAGACCTTTTCGGAATACGTTCCTTGTTCTCGCTTGTCAGGTTAACATAGTACAAACCAAATTTTTCACTGCGAACCAATAAACTTAGTGAGAATTAATCGACGTAAAAGGTATCAATGAACTTACGTGTAACCTCTCTGCCATTCAAAATTATCGATTAAACTCCAATGAGTATAGCGCGAAACATTACAGCCACTGTTCACAGCATTTAACACGGCTTGCAGGTGGGCCTGAAAAGGCGTTAATGAAATTAGCACACTTTCCACACGCAACATAGGTGTTGCTGTACTTAAACTTTTCAGTGCATGCTTAACTGGTATTTTTATTTTTTTATTACCTTCAAATAATCGATCCGCTCGCTGTCATCTAGTGTACCTTCGTCCGACCAACCGTTTTCTGTTATTATAACTTCAACATTATTGTAATTATCACGTATCCACCTGTAAATAATTTTCAAAAAAAACATATATTTTTGAAGATTAATGAAATTGCTTTTACTTTAGTAAATCTTCTAAGCCTTCCGGCACGCAATACAACCAAGTGGATTTTGCGCGTCTCCATTTGCTATCAATGTCATATTTCAAGTGTGCATCATGGTCCCAAGAAGGTACTACACCTTTTGGTGGTAGTGCTTCCTCAACATAACGGGATGAGTAGTAATTCAAGCCCAAAAAATCACCAGATCCTTTAATGGCATTTAGCCACCAACTTTTAAGAGCTGATAATCGTGGCCATGCTCGACCTTCTTTCTGGCTGTTACTAACAATATCCTCTATCATAATGTATGGATAATTTCCCGACAAGCTAAATATGGGATGTGCTAACCAACCCAACTAAGAAAATGAATTTATTTGTTAATATACAATTTTTTACACCGCAGCTTCGAAGTTTCATACCGAATATTGCATTCCACGATCTACTGCATCATTATCATTCGTCTTCGAATACAAAAACCGACTGCTTATTGTGATGCCCACTTTACCGCCTTGGGTTTCGAAATACTTTGCTTTATAGAGACGATAAGCTGCAGCATGTGCTTTCAAAGTAGTTTCCATGCACATGTAATCAGCCACGCCAGAAGCACGTACCATTGGTGGAAAATTACAACTGCCATACCCTGGTACACAATAATCAAAGGGCTCATTAAAAGTAACCCATACCTTGACACGATCACCAAAATTTTCGTATAAGGTGTCTGCGTAATAGCGAAAATATTTAATAAATATTTCATTTGTAAATCCTCCCAAATCGCTTAAGGCTTGTGGCAGATCATAATGAATCATAGTTACCATTGGTTCAATACCATTACTTATGAGCTTGTTAATAACCATATTGTAGTAATCGATGCCCTTCTGATTTTTTGACGAAATGTCTCCATTTGGCAAGATTCTAGGCCATGAAATCGAAAAACGATAGAAGTTCACCTACAAATTAAATGAAAGCGGATGAGGATGACATGCAAATTTCAAGTTTTACACATTTGTAAATTTATTATAATTTATCTATGGTCTTGCTATAACTTTCTAATATATAAACTAATTTTACACATAATACAAAATTTATTATTTATTACTTTATCTCAAAAAAGAACACAATTTAGCACCTTACCTTAAGTTCTTTAAGCGCTGCTAGATCTTGTTCAAAACGATGATAGGAATCTGGACCAATGTCGCCATTCGAGCGATCATCTATCATTTCAGGATGGTCGTGTGTAAAAGTATCCCAGATCGATAAACCTTTACCATCTTCATTCCAAGCGCCTTCAATCTGATAAGCGGCGGTCGAAACGCCAAACGAAAAGTTTGATGGAAACTTTTCACTTCCGATTTTATGTTTCAATTCGCATATCTTCTGGGCATTTATCGCTGTCACTGATCGAGTGTGCAGAAAACAAAAAGCGACAACCAACAGCTGTAAATCAAATTTAGTTTTAATATTTTTAGATATAGGTCGTGTGCGAGTTAGGCTAAGTTGATGCTAAACCAAATGGGAGATTTTTTGGGATTTTTTGCACTGCAGAAATTTAGCCATTTATCAACACGTATCGACACATCACTACATTATCGGCTCATCTTAGTATTTCCCTCATTTAGAACGCAACTTAGCCTAACTCGCACACGTCCATAATATAAATTACACTCATATTCTAATAAAAGTACACATAAGAATACACATACCAAATGGTAAGAGTACTTCTTCATTATCGTGACTTTTGCAACTAATCGTAATTCAATTATTAGACTGCGAAGAAAGCGACTCAAACAATTCTCCCATCAATACGGCTGCTCCTCTTCGGCAGACCGTCAAGAACTGATAAGAATGTGTATTGTTTGCAAAAGATTGTTTGATTTTTTCTTTCTTTATTAAAATAAAAATCACTTGCATCTACACTGAGTTACAAAAATTTTGGTACGCTATATAAAATGTACCAAAATTTACTAATAAAGCAAATTATCACAACTTATGGTATACGATTATTATATCAATTTATGTAAGCCATTACTATCAGATAATGTGGAATGATGGTGGCCATACTATTCAATGGCGTAGCCAGGATTGTGCTAAAGCGGTAGGAAGGCTATTTACTGAATAGTTTTTGTTTGATTTTTATTGAAGTTCACTAAATACTAAATAATAATATAAATGTAACAGTTAATAAACCTTGTTGTCCAACAGAGAAAATAATTTTAAAAAATATAAACTAATACTTTTCTCAGCATTGTGAATATACAATAGTCTGTTTTAGAAAATCTTCATTTACAAATTAAAATCGTTCGACCAAATAACTTGGAAATATAAGTATAAATATCCTTATTTTATAAATTTAAATATTTTTGGTTCTTGATGTGTTAAACAGCGCTTTTTTAAGAGTTGAGCTGTAACTCTTAAATCAATCTTAATCATTCAATCTTAACTTTAGACCAAACTTTAAATAATAACTGCAGAACTTACTATCATTCTCTTGTGTTCCCGATTTGTAAAATTTCTCTTCTATTTCATTGTGTTTTGTGTTGTATTATTTTATTAGTGCAACATACTAGGTTGCCAATGTTAAGTGGAACCATCCAGAAAAACCTTAAGATGAAATTGACTAATGATAAATTTACCGACGTATTTGAAACGTCAGTCTTGGGAAATTTTTGTTATGAAGCAGTATACACCACAAGAACGCGTTAAAGCCCATGAGAATTTTTGGCGAACAATAATCAAAAGTGATGAGATACGTTTCATATTAAATGGAACCATAAACAAATAAAATTGGCGATTTTAATGAATGGAAAACCTTCAAATTATTAAAAAAGCGGTCAAAAGGTAACAGTTGTGGAATTTGTGACAAAGCAACAACCTTCAATCAGTTGCGTTATTGTGGTTTAATAATCAATTTTTTAAAGTGAATTGTTATTGAAAATGATATGCAGAACTTTTACTTTCAATAATACAGTGCACTACCTTTTACAACTCGTGTCCAAATCGATTTCTTGAAAAAATAAAACTAGAAACTAAAAAGTTTCTAACCCATTAACTGTATCCAAGTGTAACGCGGTAAGATAAATTTAAATCGTTCAATTTTATCTGCCTGCAATAATTTGTAAATTTATTTGAAAAAAAAAAGACACTGCATTTCGGAGATGGTCGAGCTTCTATCTTGCAGCAGCGTATCATTATACAGATCCCAATACAATACAATACAATAATTCAATAATAATACAATAATCAAGTATATATATATTGAAGACCTCTAAAGATTACTCAGTAACGATTAGACAATTCTGACCTAAATGCTTGCAAAAGGAGTTTGAAACACACCTCATTAATAATACTTCACTTAAGACCTCAAATCAATTGTACACAGTAAATAAAATTTAATTAAGAAAATCCAATAATCTGCATTTCAATATATACCTTTCTGTACTTGAATAGTTCCATTCTGATAACTAACCCATTTTCATACAACCTGTCCTTATCACCCCGACATGAGTAATAAAAATTGTTGGGTATTTGTAAATACTGCAGACTTAAAAAGAAACCTATATTCTTCTCAATCCATGGAGGTACTGGTATCAAATTCACGGATGACGATAAAGTGAATTTGAAGCTTTTACCATTTCCTTGGAACTACGATACAGTAAAAAATATAAACAAAACAACTAGTGAAAACATGGAGTTTGTGCGAAAAAAAGTAGCGCCTTATTAGACGCAATTGGACATCAGGAACTATAAACTAATTAAAAAGAATATTTCATATTCGAATATTTCCTAAGACCACTGATGATGACGTGGCAATACTCGAAACTGCATTGTATGGTCAGCCAATTTTCAATAAATTAACTAAATTTTTGTTCTTGTCTCTTTTTTTTACTATTCGAATCCATCTAACTTTTGAATAGTTTCTTTTCGTCACTCACTCTCGACAAGCAAAAATTAATATATAATTTTAATTTATAAACAAAAAGTTACATTAAATACAAAATAAATGCAATCAAGGGACTTCATATTCAAACAGTTTTTTACGCCAAAATTATATACATAAATTAAAACCATAACTTGTTAACAAAATATAAAGCTTTGCCAACTACTTCAATTTCAGATACATATGTATCGTTTCAGCAAAGAAGTTCCTGATCATTGTTTGGTGAAAGACAGCTAATATAACATAGTATAGTTTTGAAAACTTGTGAAGAGGTTAGCTGCAGTCTAAATAAATTAAAATACGTTAAAATATATATATTTAGAGTTAATACCGTTAAATTATAAAATTAAACCAAACACATTAATTAATTTTAAAAAAACTTATATAAGTTAATGAACATTAACATATTTTAATAATCATACAATAATTGTATCAAAACAATATCCCGTTGGAATTTGTGTTTTGATGCAATTTTGTTAAAACAATTTACGGTTATCAAATTATTGAAAAACAACATGTTTGTTAATAATTTTGTCAAAATTAGACACCGTAACTGAATTTTCTGCAAAACAATATCCCGCAATGGATATTGTTGAAGGGTTATTGTTGTTGTTAATATTTGTTTTTCGAATTAAGAATTTTAAGTTAAACGCGCACTTGCTAAGTTAGTTTAAGTTAGTTATTAAGGGAAAATATAAGAATAAAGTGGTCATCTCGGAGAATTCGAAATAAGTTGTTATTTTTCTTGGTATAATAAACATAATATACAATAATTTGTATTCTGAGTGATGAAATTTGGATCGTAATTAAATTTTAACATGGAGTTGAGAAATACAACTCTGTAGTTGTAATCCAATGTCAACCTATGTTCCACATTTTCTTGACAAATGAAAATGCAAAGTGAGACCTCAAAATTTTCGTTATTGAGCGCAAAAGTTAAAAGATTTTATGAAAGTGTTGGGGAAGCACATAAAAGTGAAGATTTAAAAAAATTAAGCAATTATTTTTGTGCAAATAAAACATTTAACTGTCATGAAATATTCAATTTATTGCTTAGCGGAGATACAGAAAATGAAAAGAAATATGAATATTTAAAAGGTGAGATGAGTAAAATAATGAACTTTATTTAATAAAAATTAAACGTATATTATATAAAGCAGATTTTAATTATGAGGACTTTCTGTGCTATTATAAAAAATTGCTTCCTATTTATGTGTACTGTCAACTCGTTTTTGCAAACGTGCCATTGGATGAGCTGGAACTGGAATGGTTAGGTGGAAATTTGAAATACATCACATTAGCAGGAAGTCAAGATGAATCAAAAGGAAACCTCGAGCAGTTACTTCTGCTTACCGCAGTGCTTGAAAATGCATTGGGCAACGTTTATTATACTGTTTCGGAAAAGCGTAATCCTCCACACTTGTTGAGAGATTTATTGGCTACAGCTGAAATTGCAAATATTTTTGGAACAGATCTGGTAAATTTTATTTTATTATAGTTTATTGTTGAGTTAAAACTACAATTTATAACAACTGGAAGTCAGTTAATCTTAGCAGTTATTTGAAGTTTAAATTGTTGCTAAACAAATATTTTAAAAATAATGCTATCACAAAAAGAATGGTGTACTGGAATTTAACAGTTTAAAATAACTATAATTAATTGATTCAATAATTCAATAGCTGGTTTATGATAGCGTTCTAATATAACATAGCAAGTGAATTTGTAAATGAACTTGCACAGTAACTGACTAATTAACACTGACTCTTGTGTTAAGCTTCAAATTCAAATTTGGATTGAAATAGTCTCTTAATATGTCTTAAGCTATAATCGTTAAATTAAAAAAGAAATTAATAAAATGCATAAGTATATAATACATTAGTATACATATATAATAATGTATTTGTATTTGATTTTTAGGTATTATTCATGCAAATCCTATTGGGCACACCAAAATCAATAAATTTGAGGAACATTGTTTGGCATGGTTTCCTTAACTCTAATGAAGTTCCACCTTACTACAGTAGCGTATTACTATTGTTATTGCACACGCTGGGATCCAAATTGGGGAACATAAAATTGGAAATTATACAACGACCACACAAAGAAGACTACAGTTATTATTGGCATCAATTTGATGCAGTGTCAAATATACCGTCCGCATGTCAAAGGGACCTCATAGCTAAATGTTGTTACATTGATGATGGGTTTAAAGCTTACTGGCAGCAGATATTTAGCTACTATGAAAATAAACAATATTGGTTGTTCGTAATGCTAATTTTGCCACAAATTGAGTTGCTGCTTAGAATGGTCTATCAAAGTGTCAACGGATATGATGTAAGCGCTAAGATTGATGAATACTATATAACAATAGATACCATATTTGAAATGCATGTACCAAATGCAGAAGGAAATTGTTTAAAAATAAATAAAATATTTACCACCGATACTGCCATCAATGAAGGTGCTTTGAAATTAATGTATGATTTATTTGTGGCACCTAATGGACCACGTATTCGTGATAAAGTCAGCCATGGTGAAGTTTTGATGGATATGATAGATGATGCTCTATTATGTCGTATTTTGCTATATTTATGCTTTAATATTATAACGAACAATAATGTGCAATATTCATTAGAGGCTTATGAAAGTAAGTTTCACTTAAATAGTTTAAACCGCAAATCCATTATAAGTGCCATAGAGCAACTGGAGTGCTTTGCGCAGTCATGGTTACCTGATTACACCACTTATGAGTTTACTGAATTAAGTTCCAAGTTCACAAGTACCGTCAAAATTTTTCAACGTCCAAAACTAGAATCAGAAGCTATGCTGCTAGTTATGAAAATCTCTCAATTTGTATCAAAAATTTGCCTTAACTACACAGACACCCTAAATGATCGTACATCACTTATGGAACAACGTAAATTGTCGTCAAGAAGACGTTTAAATTTGCAGAAATTATTGGAGACTGTTCCTAAAATATGTTCAACATTGGTTTCTGTAATGAAATGCGTTAAAAATATATATGATATGTTTCAACTGCGAGATAACAGCATCTACTGCGATAAATTGCTTTGTGACGCAACTATAAGGTATGATATATTTACATGTATAATTTGATTATTACAACACTTAATATATGTATATTTTAGGTTTCTTAAGCGTTCGCTAAAGGTTTGTGAAAATCTTGAAGTTTATGCAGAAAAGCATAGTGCTGAATGGATTAAAATCCTAGAAATGTGTGAACAATTCAGTATATATAAACAATCCTGTGATATAAGAATACTTCCTGAAGCAATAAATTATTAACGTCAATTTTTATTAATAATGTCCAGATGTTTAGATGTGAATGTTGCATATATACAACCTATATGAAACTACATATTTATGCCGATAAATTGTCTGATATAGTTAACAAAATGGATATAACTTTATTTATAGTTAGTTATCAAAAAAGATTATCACATTGTAGATGCGGCAAGAATCTGATTACAATTATTGTTGTCGTTAAACATAAAGGGACCTGTTGGTATTATTTCGTTTGTGTAGCAAGAAAAATCAAGGTTTAAAAATTGTGATGCATCCACAAAAAATATCAGTTAATGATTCCAAATTTACTGTATTACAAAGATTTATTTTTGACTTATTAAAATAAATATTACTCAAGATGTTCTGATCTCGAACATCTTGACTCATATACACTTAATATACAATATTTCTGCAACTTTTTTAATAGGAGTTTTCAACTTGTTAAATACGAGGTTAAATACTAATTTGTGAAAACTAACAGTTGCTATTTGGTATTTAATTTCTTGGCCTATCTCCCAAATCATCATATTCCATATCTTATTGAGTGCTCTCTCTTAGTATATTCTTTGTATTGGTTCTTTTGACGGACTGCATTGCGGCTTGAAAAATCTTAGATTATTTTCACTAGTTTTTAAATCTGTATTTGAAATAAACGAAAAAAAATTAGTTTTATTTAAAATTTCTTTTAGTAGGACAGTATAACTTGTTGGTAAATCCCAATCGTTAAGAAAACTATATATTAATATAAAACGTTTTGTAGATGATCGTTTGTTCCGAAATGCATCTTACAGCATTATAGAATTTGAGTACTTCAGTGACACACATCACTCATATTTTTGCAAACACAAAAATTATAGATTTTTGAGCTGGTGATAAATATGCAGTGTTCAATAGCAAAATTATTTGAAAGAAAGTTATGAGAGTGAATAGTGAATATTGGCAGAGTTATTTACGCCTTTCTTTAAAATGTGGAATTAGTATAAACTCTATTACATTGATATTAATGTCATGTGATGAGGTATTTTTTGGAAAAGGTTGAAAAATAATTTCTCAACCAAATTTCTCACTTCGTTTTTTATTATTTGGAGAGTCTACCTCCAAAATTGATTTTTAATATGAATAAACAGCTAAACCAACGAATTATTCAACAATATTGTGATTCATTTCTATTATTTTATCATTTCTAATTATTAAGAAAGAAGTGCGTTGTATTAAAATCGCATGTGCAATATGGTTTGATTTGTTGCAAAAGACTGGCTAGATATATACACACTCTTACCTTCTCCAATCAAATATTAATATCTTAACATCCGTTTTTGTACTTCGTATTTAAAAAAAATTCAATATGTTATTTTTATGATTCTTATAGTCAAAGTATTGTATATTTTCCAAATACATATATATGTTTCAATGTAAATGTAATTTATTATTGTTTCTATGTAATGTATACCTTAATATTAATTGCAATGTATTTATATGTATAGTTCCCCGATGATGACTATAGATTATAGTCGAAATATTGGACAATAAAAATCTTATAAAATTAAATAATAAAATTTTTTTTTTTTAAAAAATATTATTTAATAACTGACCAATTAGCCCGTGAAATAATTATTTTTTAAAAAAAATTCAATTTTTAAATTAATAAGTTACTTGTTCACTTTTGTTTACTAATCACAGACTATCGCGTTAATCCTTGCTTAAAGAATAGTTGTGTTTTCATGTTTTGCTCCTAACCCGTTCTATAAACGTCTGCTGCAAGTGCTTATGCAGTAAGGGTACCGTCCGTATGCTATCCTAACATGTTTTAGTTTTTATTCAAATATATTATTGCAATTATATTTGCATGGCGTATCGGGCATTAAAATTTCGGGAAGTTAGTTGGCAAGAGTATCAAATTTCTTGCTTTGTAGAAATATTCCAGTGTATTTACTATCATTTATTCTACTTTAATTTTTTTTAATACGTATTTTATTTGCACAATATCTTAAATTAACTTTTTGTACCTTAGTTGTAGCCGATTTCATTAAGAAAACCCAGTGAATAATAACAAAAAATTATATATTTTTTTAATGTTAATTTTTTCTTGCCGAGAGTAACGCGTCTTTATGACGAAAAGAAACTATTCAAAAGTTATATGGATTCGAATAGTAAAAAAAGAGACAAGAACAAAAATTTAGTTAATTTATTGAAAATTGGCTGACCATACAACGCAGTTTCGAGTATTGCCAACTGCTCATCATCAGTGGTCTCAGGAAATATTCGAATTTCTTAATTAGTTTGTAGTCCGTATATAATTTGTGTGTAAGTCTGCAAGTGCCAGGCTTAGAACTTGTGTTGTTTTACTGCCTTTCATTATTTAATCCACTATATCATTAACGGCGAAGTGAAGCTAGGAATATAGTGTATTTTTTATCTGCTAATATTGTCGTGTTATTTTAATCATTTTTAAAAATATTTTAAGCCAAAGAGTCTAAATTATATTGACAACTTTTAGTAATAGGTACCTGTGATATTTCGATTTGTGATGATGTAGACTTCATCACAAATTTTTAAACAAATTATGTTTAAAAAGAATTGTTTTTTTTAATTTAACAATGCAGAATATTTTAAGATCTTCCAAAAAAAGTTTGAGAACATAAGAAAAAATATTATTAAGAAAGTACGACTTCAAACTATGTGTACTGTTGAAGGTTTTACTAAGGTCTAAACCTTGACTTTGTATAAAAATAAAATAAGGAATTCTTTTTTTGTAACAAATATTTCAGTTTAATACCTACTAGAAAATATTTGAATGCTTAAGATACTTTAGAGATATGTCTTCTACAAGAACAAACAAAAATAAACACTTGTATTGTGAGATAAAGATATTAGTTTAAGTTATTTGATAACTACCTTAATAAACATATAAAGACTGCATTTAATAATTAGTTTAATAATTTAATAAAATATTTGGCAAAGAATTGAAAGCAGTATAAAGAGTAAAAAATTGAATAACAAATATTTAAAGTTGAAGTACAATTGTTTGTTAAATTATTTAAATATCTATTAAAACAACAATGCACGAACATTCAGGCATTGACAATTTTGCACGTTCCTCAGTTTGAAAAATCTGTTACTCGTATATACTCGTATATGTTTTTTATGAACATTAATTACGGTACCGGATTTACGGTGCTGTAACCTCTTTTGCGGTTGTCAACCCAAGTGAGCATAACGCAACAAATGCATCTGTTAACTAACAATGATGCTCGATTGTAAATGTATCTGCACCTATTTTTGCTATTTACTTCACGTTATTTTATTAAAAGATTACTGGTAATGCTTTTATAATTTAAAGCCATCTAATAGATCTGTTATTGTCATTATACTTCTTTTTTTACAGGTCATTAGTGTTTTAATATTTTTATTTAGTAAAAATTAGAAAGCACACATAGTACTAAAACTATACTGTCGACTTTCAAATATTATTTAAATAGTCGTACTAATTTAAAGATTAATTATTTAAAATTTAGTTTAATTTTTTAAATATTCTTTTTATGAATAATAGTCTCGAAATGATTCCATTTTAAAATTTTGAAAAAATGATTTAAGATTGTAGCCAAATTTGTTAGAATATAATTTCGATAAATTCAAAGAAATTGGAAATGATCTCTACCACTCTAACAAACATATATACGCTATTTCATGTCAGTAACAATTTAAAGGTATTGCATTAATTTCTTCTGCTCCTAATAATAAAGTGAAAATTAAATATGGATCAATAGTAACCTTTAAATAATGTAAAGATTCTTGAAGCCATTCGTACGTATACACGACCAAGAGTTGCTCATTCCTCCAACGGGGGACTCAAAAACTAGATTTGAAAAGTAGTGGTTGCTTGATGGGTTGTAGCGGCTGGGCGTCAGATATCTTTCATTTTCCTCAAAAAGCGATTTTTTGCCGTTTTGCTACCATATTCCTCGGAAGAATTCCTAAGATAGAGGAATATAGACTAAATCCATCGCATCAAATTTAGATAATTTAATAGATCTTTCATCTTCATCTGATAAGCTGTCAAAGAAATACCTATCTAAAAACCTATTTCTGAAAAGTAGTGAGTAAGTAAAAATTTAGTCGTAATGTATGTGTAATGTGAATATACACATCCTTTAATCTATTTTTATAGTTGATTGATTTTAATGGCGGCAGCACTTTTATTACCACATGAAAATGAAAATATAACTTTTAAAACCAATCTGCGCTGTTGATAAAGTAGATTATTTTAATATGATCGATATCTGGGTTCTTTTACTTCCATAATTTCACTAATTAATGCTGTCTTAGTGTTGCGAGGCGTGGGCATTTGCAAAGACGGGTCGTAGTCATTTCTATTTCTCTTTACTTCTTGTAGATTCCGCATTTGTGGTTAAAAGAGATACTCATTAACCAATGGCTTTCAGCATCGCCACGAGTCTCGCCATTTCGATCTTGACTCTGTTCAGTAGACTTTTCGTTCTCGATAATGTGTAAATGTGTAATTTATTATTATCAGTTTATTTTTGAGTTTAGTTTAGTTTTTAATATTTATTTCTCACAGTGTCTATTATCGATTCTCATTTGTATGTTACTGTTCGTAGAAAATAATTATGAATACGTTCTGACAGCTATGCTGGATATAACTAAGACTTATAATTAAAAGAATAAGTAAGACACAGTTGCTGATATATAGTATCATAGGTGGTGCAAAGAGAAATAAAAGACCGCGAAAACCGCTATAAAAAACTTATAACAGTTGTTATATATGAGAAACTATATAATAATAATATAAGTACAATAAGTCTAAGTAGAATACTGTTTATTAATTAGCAGCTCACAACGTTTCAACATAAAGAGATGAGACTTAGAGTTTTGTAACAAAATTACAAATTAATTCATTAATCGTACATATTATTCCAATACGACTATTACAAGAGCTACTAAACTAAACTACTATAGTTAATAACTTCTGAATGGAAACTTAAATATATGTTTTTTATGATCTCATTTTTCATAATTGTCATTTACTAATATGATTGAGAGTATACTGTAGTGTTCATTTAATCTGTAAAAAGTTGGTAAGATCAAATATAACTCTAAGCATTATAGTAAAAATTAAATAGAAAAGTTATTTTTTATTTGGCAAGCATAATAATATGTTAAATAAAAAGAATTTGAGACTGAAAATAACTTTTTTAAAATATGTTCCTTTATGATCTATACACTCTCTATGCGTTTGACACATTTGTTCGTTTAACTTCCTGAAACTCCGATGTGTACTGGTCAAGATCATGCATACATGTCTATTGGACTTTTTTTCCAGGGCCAGAAATCACTCTTAGTGATCTTAAAATGAATATTTTTCTTATTATTGGTAAAATAAACGCAGATGTATTTGAAAAAGTGGTCAAAAATTTGCTGCTGTTCAATTAAGTAATTAAAACAAATTGAGAGGCATCAAATCGTTTTTGCAGACTTATTTTGTATTTTATTTGCCTAATCGTTACCAGATACAGTTGGTTACCCGAAAACCTTTTCTTTTGTTGCCGTTTTCTGGTAATCCCAAAATAAAAAAAAAATTCTTCCCATATCGATTTTGAGTTCAAAAATTTTTCTTTTGAATTACTGAAAGAATCTATATAAAACAAATTAAAACAAATTAACTTATGTTTTCAAGAGAAATGCCACGGTAACATCTAAGTTCCCTCAGTATTCTATTTTACTCACTCTGTTGCAACCAAAGTTTCATTTTCAGTTTTACATTGCAGAAGGCTCATTCTACTACAAAAGGATTTGATACGATAGCCTCAACTCTTATTACAAATAGCTGAGAAGCATTTTGGTCATCATGCATTTGGACCATAAACATAAAGATATGGCACAGTATTTTTGAAAGTCAGTTTAAAATATATGTTAGGTTTTATAATTTACTTCAATATTTATCTCCTTCATTTTTGTTTCTTTTTTAATTATGGCAATTATGCTACTTAAATTGATCTAAATTAAAACTGTTGAAATAATTTCTAAGCATGTTTAAGGTGTGATCTGCTTTGCATTTGCTAACAAATAATTGATACAATTTGTGTCGAAGAGCATTTCTGCCCTTGCTAGAATACGTAGCTTTAAAAAATTTGTACCTTGGTAGCAATGCCTGTGAGATTTGGAAAAGAACAAGAGAGATTGATACAAAAATACAAACTTTTGTCAACAAATGTTTACGACAAATATTAAAAATATGGTGGCCCAACCGCATCACTAACACCAACCTATGGGATCAATCACCTGCTACTATTGAGATAAGAACACATAAATGGCGCTGGATAGGCTATTGGATCTCCGCAAATCCAATGGAAACATTGCATGCAAAACTCTGAGGTGGAATTCTCAATGCAGCTGTTGACCTGGAGCGCCGGCTAAAACTTGGAGGAGGACAATTGAAGAAAAAACTAAGAGAAATCAATTATTCCTGGAGTGATATATGCCGAGAATCAAACAACAGAATCCGACATAAAAAGATGGAGAGGCTCTATGCTCCACTGGGAGATGAGGATAAGAGAGAGAATCGTATTTATGGTGAGATTTGTTTGTCATACGGAATAGGTCTGTTAATATGATAATAAAATAACTGAAGTATAACAAAATATGTATAGCTCTTATTTCATTTGTATTTGTCTTTTCGTTCTCACTCTGAAGATTAAAAACGATATAGGTTTTGTGATCAAAAAACTAGTCAAGAATATTAAATAAATGAAATTAATTTTGCCGCATATTTTTACTTTCTGAACTTAACTTTCTTGAAGAGTCGCACCAGAATAAATAGAAAATGTATCTATTGAAAATTGTGCACTGTTTTTAAACACAGAAGTTTTGTTAGTTCATTAATTTTCATTGTTACTATTATTGCACTATTATTAAACAATCCATATTAGTTTGATTCTAAGCTGACAAAAGTTTCTCGCGGTCAATATTTTATAAAATTGCATTTAGAATGCCTGATTTCAGCCAGAGTAAGGTGAGGCATGGCGAAAGGGTTTGGCATTGTCACATTATAAAAATTGCCTAAATTACATTGCGCATATAAATTGTATGTATATATAAATCCGTTTCCCACACTTAACAATCATGCACCTCAACTACTCCACACTACGAGCGCAGCAAACCACCTCCATATCTCACTAAAGAGCCTTCGCCCTATTACGGCACCACTCTACCGCGAAGTACAGATGAATAAAGCATTTATTTGTTGTTGACATAGCATCGTATGGTCGTATGGTATCACTTCCATCTGTATCTGGAAAATTGTTCTATTTTGTTATGCAGATGTAAACTTCGTGTTTCGGCGCAATTTTTGTGAGCATTTAAAAACCACTGTCGAGCTATGTTGTTGAGCTATGTTTTTTGGATATCGCGGTTGAGCGATTTCAGTTAGAAAAAAGATCAAAAAATCTGTAAATGGTTTGACTCTTGTCGGGTGCACCTTACGCAGCCAGATCGCTTGGGTTCGTTGTCGTTTGCTGTTGCTGTTGCTGTTGCTGTTGCGGTTTTCCTACATGCTCCAAATTTTTTTTTGATCGTGGACTGTGATAGTCGACACAGTTTTTGTTCTGATTTCATCAGAGTAACCAATCATACTTTTGTGATCTTTGTTTTTAGAAATCAGTTTGAAATAGAAAATCGTTTAAATCGGTCGTGTGCTCAAGTTACGCGCTTTTTGTATTAATTTGGCGATGTTAAAGGATATGCAATCCTTTTTAATTGGAGTTTATATTAAGAGTTCTTAAAACCTATTCAACAAATATTTGAATAAAAAGTATACACAAATAAAATAAGTATTTATAGTTAGATATAAAAATCAAAAAATTAAGTGCAAAATCCAAAATAGTTTAAGAACTGCCATCATTATATGAAATCATAAATTATGTTAAATGAGAATATTAGCCAAAAAAATGTTCATCAAAGCGTAATAAATTAGGTTGATTAAAAAAAATTATTTCACATTTTCAATATATAAAAAATAATTGATGAGTATAAATAATTTAAATTTTTATGTGATACACTATAATACATAACATAAATATATATATATATATAATATAATAAATAATAATAATAAATAAATATAATAGAAGTATAATAATATATTAAAACAATCATATAGATCACAATATTCCATGGTAATGATAACATAAAACGAGGCATAACGTAATTTTTAGTGAAATAATCTGTTGAAAATAATGTAATAATATTGGATCTGATAAATATGTCTTAGTGATATTAAAAAATCATTTACAAACAATTAAATTTTGTTCGAAGTAGCATTCATTTACAATCAAGAACTTTACTCCACTTAATTATCTTTTTAGTATAACTAAAAAAGTTATGTCGCCCAACATATCTATAAAGCATTGTTAATGGGCTAGTTAATATACTACGTTCTAAAAAAATGTAAAGCAATTTTTAAACGAAAATAATTTTAATTGTTAACAAAGTTAATTGTTATACTACAATTATAACTATTATAAGAGAATAGTTAATGCTACTTATATTCATTATTCAACAATTATCTGGAATTTTTTTTATTTTGAATATAAGTTGTAATTTAACATCAGCTATGACGGAAGTGACTATTATATTTAATAAAACCTAGCATTTTTGGTAGAAAGGTTACCATAAGTAGTGAACTATAACAACAAAAATTCTCTTTACATTAATTTAATTAATTAAATTTTTGGCTGACCATACAGTTGTTGCGAGTAACATCATCAGACTTAGAATTATTTCTTATTTCTTCTTTAATAATTCGTAAGTAATTTTTTTAGACTGCTAGTACCAGGAATTGAATTCTTGCCCTGCCAAGTTTGAAGCTCAGAGTCAGCGTACTTGACTTGTATGTTTGTACTTGGAGTTTTGTTAATTTACTGTGAAAGTTCATTAACAAATTCACTTGCTGTTTTATATTAGAACGAAAACATAAACCAGTTGTAAAATAATTGAATTAACTAAATATATATATTTTAAATTCTTAAATTTCAATATTATTCTCATGTAGTTCGAGTATTATTTGTTGCTCTTTCTTATGTATAGAACGTCCTAGATAACTTTTATATAAGTAACAATTTGTTTAAATAATTCAGGTAACCATTGAACCAAGATGATAAGTATTATAAAGGGCCTCTAATGTGATGCAACAGATCTATAACCGGTCCACCTTATAATTTGAGCTAACGAACAAACTGATATGGATAATGGAAATGCATTTAGAAATTGCACAAATTCTCAATCCAGCAGTTCACATCAAATAATATTTCAGAGCTCTATTATTATATACCGACTTAATCAAAAAATATTTAGATTGGTATAAGTATTATATAAAGAAATAAATATATATAAATATTTAATAGAAAAGATGGGTATTTAGGTAGAAATTGACAGAAGCACAATCAAATCTTAACGAATATGATCCCTAATGAATATTATGTGTTACTTCATAAATTGATCGATTAATATTCTATTAATGAATTTAGAGTAATTTTTGACTTATTCTAAAAATAAAAATGTGTACAAATGTGTTTTGAAGGAGAGCTAGGGGTTTCTGATTAAAAACCAACTTAAGTGAAGATACATAAATTTTTTTTTACCAGAAGCAACATTTTGAAGTCTTTAATCGTTTTTTGTGAAATCATCTTTAGTTTCTAAAATGTATTTAATTTAGCAATTCAACAAAAGAATTCAGTAGAATTATTTATTTTTTACTACTGAAATCATTTTAGCAAGATTTGTGAAAACATAAGTTTGTACGAATAAAATTTCTGTTGTAGAATTTAATTTTTATATGTAAAAAAATAAAAAAAATTGGGTAATTATTTTTAATTTGATTCGGTTAGTAATCCGGTAACTTTTTGCATTGTGTCTTGTATATAAAAAACTCGTATTTTTTAATCAAAATTTGTTTTTGAAAAAGTATTTACAGAAAGTACTTTAAACAAATTCTACTTCTAAATAAAATCTACAATATAAAGGATTCAATTTTTGGTAAAAATCATATGATACCGTAAAGTGAAACAGATACTTTCATCACTCAAAAAATTAAAGGTCATCGCTTGATGTTGTGAGGAGTAAGAAAATATTTGACTTTCTGCTACTTTCTTCTCAGATAGAATTAATTTTTATACACTTTAATATAATTTAATTTCTTTCTTTCTTAAATAAATATAAACTTGAATAATAAATGAGTTGTCAAATTCTTTTTTAGCTTAAATCACGTCACCACTATTGGTTTAATCACTGTTGGATTTTGAGTTTAAGTTCTTTTTTGCTATTATATCCTACTAAAGGATCCCACCAAAAGTCTTTTGTTTTTAATATATTTATAATTATATTATTTTAAATACATTCGAAATATGATGAATATATCTTTTGTTATATTGAAAATCCACTGTTTAGTAGAAAGCTTTCAATTTCTGTAGCATTTACAGATTGAACTCATTGTTATGATGCTTCAATTCTTTCGGATAGTAAATCTTAATAGACGATTGAAATATTTTATAAGATTTTAAATTCTATTATATTGTCTTTGAATTTATGAATTAGTGGTACTTTAAAAAGATTTTTAAGACTATTTTTTTCAAAACGTTAAGTATTTGTAATAATTATTGTATATTTTCATCTTTTAGATAGACTGAAGTTCACAAAAAACAATAAATATGTTGAAAAGTAAGAAATTGATTTGGTTTGCAGTGATATTTTGTAATTATCAGTTAATTACTGGACTGCATATACCACCAGATGTTGAAATACTTGAAGGCTATGAGTTTGACGATTCACCTGAATATTACGCCACTGATGCTAATTATTATGAAGCGCGCAGTATGCTAACCGGGTTACGTAAAGCGATTCGGAATAAGCGTTCCATATTAGAATATAATAATCCAAAGATTTTCGGAAATGATGCTAAAAATTCCGCCTTAAATACTGATGATACTGCTCAAAATGTTGGTAGTGATAAGATTGAAATACGTACACCACCTCAAGAGGCTATGAATACTGAAGCATCAGAATTGTTACCAAAAGCTGAAAGGCAAGTAATGGATCCAGACTATGATTACTATGCTCAAAGACGTATATCCACATGGGATGATACAAGTAGTAATCATGGACATAATATTCGTAACGACGACGATACATTAGCGGATTCAAGTAATAGTTATTTTGCAAGAGGTAGGCAAGCGCGTGTTAATTTTATAACACAACCTAAAAAAGAGAATGAACCAACTAAAGAAATACCAGAACCAATAATTACGAAAGTACCACCACCTAAACCACATTATGACACAAAATTTGGTGCTGGAACACCGACATACAATTACGATTTATATCCTTCACGTTCTTACGATCCATATTTAAGACGTTATGATCGGTTAGTATGTTTTTATATTATATTTGTGTTTTTTTTTAAATTTTTTGATGTTACAGCTTTGATGAACAATATTCACGAAATCCATATAATGATCCATATAACTATGAGGATCACTATCTCTACCGGCGTCACTATGATCCATATGATAGTTATAGCCCACGTATGCCACAATATCCAGAGCCTTACTACAATTATCCCGATCATCGCTATGATATACCAGAACCTAGGGATTATATGCCAATATACAATAATGATATATATGATAAAGCTCCTTATCCGGCTGCTAATTACCAAACGGGCTTTCCATATTCTAGCAGCAAGTACCCCGACTATGCGAGAAACCAACGTCGTATTATTTACTATGCGCATCTACCAGAAATCGTGCGTACTCCTTATGATTATGTGAATCGATATAACCGTGATCGTTATGAAGGTTTACTTAGTTCTAATAAACCTGTTACTGGTGCCTACAAAATAGATAAGCCTGGCAATTCAGCTGGTAGTGGTACGCAAGCCCTTAATGTCAATGCTGATCCTTATGATTATATGAAACGTGACAAGAAGGAACGGGTCACAGCAAAACCAATTAAAACAAATACTAATGGAAGACAATAAATGTAAGGAGTCATATTTTTTTTATATATTTATATTATATAATTAAAGACATAACCAAGAATTATTTACTCGTTAGTTTGTAACAAATATTCCAATTTAACTTAGTTGTTTATTTTATACATTAAATATTATGTTTATAATTTCAATGTTCATTTTTTAAAATAGAAATATACATTTCAATAAACGACTTCACATTGAAACAACATCTTCACTTCGACATCTCGGGGTTAACTCATTTTAGTAAGGTTTTGTAATAGATGTTATTATAAGTATAATTTATTGGTTTTTATAAGAAATGGCACGACGTTGGCATAGACTTGAAGTTATCTTTATATATTTTTCAATTGCGTTAACTGATTCCATTTGTAGCGAATTAGCAGGTTAGCAAGTTAGCAAGTTAGCAATTTTCAAAGGAGACATGTAGACAATCAAAATAAAAATCTGTGTTTATCTGTAAATTTAATCAAAAATCATTTCCGTATTTATCATATAAAAAGCAAATATATAAAATATAAAAGATAAGCTTTATAATGAAATATTCCGGTCAATTTCATTCTTTCCCTCCTACATCCATTGATATGCGCCCGTTTTGTGAACCTTTTATACACAGCTTTTTAGCCCATGGTAGAATTTCTTTGTTGACCTTCTCGACTCGTACCACAAATTAGTTATTCACTTTTATGTAGAAAAAGCAGCAGCGTCACTTCCGCCCAACCCACGGAAGTGTGCTTAATCTCGCGTTAATAAAATGATGACGTGCCTCAAAGTTGGATTGCGTGTGCCAAGCAGTGAAATGTTAAAATGTTGCAGAAACTGTTGGCCCGTGTAGCTGTGATTCCACCAAAATGAATGCTATTTTAAATTCATTAAGCACTCGTTATTCAAAATTGCTTAAAATTAAAAATTACAAACAAAAAAAAAAAGCATCAACAATCGGCATAAGCATTTCCAAATTTAAAAACGTTTAAAAATGTTTATTCCAATAGAGCAGAGAAATTTATCATCATCAGCGATGAGCAGGGAGCAGGGAGCGGAGAGCATGGAGCAAGGAGCAGGAAACAGGGACCATGGAGCAAAGCACCAGCTCTCGCGGTTATGCTATATTTTGTTTGTCAATTTGTCCAATGCTGATAAGGGCGTGGGATCTAGGGTGGGTTGTTGCAACTGTGAAAGTAGCGTGAGACTTTGTTTCTTTCTCATTCAGCTGGTAAGTGGTTTTAGGTTTTAGGTTGGCTTTAACTTAGTCCTAATATGCAAAGTCAGTCAACATTGTTTTTGTGAAATTGGCATCAAAGGAATTTGCGGAATTCTTAATTAAATTTACAATTAAAATTACATGCGTTTTACCAGCAACAAACGCAGCGCGCAGTGCGGAGTGCGGATTACGGAGTGCTGAGACGTTAAAGCGAAAATCTTTTCGTTTCTCAAACATAAAAACTTATACTTAAGAAGTTTACAAAAGAAAATTGAAGTTTTTTTTGAAGTGTATTTGGCTTTGGTTAACATAACTTTCCGGCTTTGTAGGGTCAGCAACAGTTGAAGTTTGCTCAGACAAAGAAGCAAGGATAATGTTTTCGGCTTCCCCGTCTTCCTGCTGAAGATTTAAATTAACTAATAATGTTTGTGTTTTGTATTGAATTTTTGATAATGTTTTTATTTTGAAGTTGTTGATAGAAGAAAATTTAAAAGAAACATTTATAGAAGAAAAAACTAAATTGCTTAATAAAGCAGCTGTCGAAAGACAGTTAAGACGGACGCAATCGCTTTTTGATTCCGGTACCAGATAAGATAAAATAAAAAGAAAAAAAATTATTGTTTAAATTATTTTATTTATTATATGTATTATATGATATCATATGATATACTAGCATATAAATTTATGGTAGTATTAAAATAATGAAATTGCCAGAATTAATCACTTGAGCTTTTCAAAGTTTGATTAAAATTTGTTGCAAAAATTTTACACATTAAATTTAGATTTAATCTGAATCTGAAGTTTATAATATTTAAAAATTTTATATAGATATTAGATGTTAGCTCTTCGGAAATTTATGAAAACGTCGGATAAAAAAATCTTTTGATTATACTTTTCTATCAAGAGAAAAGAAAAGTGGTTTCGGACTGATAATATAGCTTATACATCGATATTGATTAGTGCAGAATAGTAAAAGGATTTTGAAAGTTACTGTGTAAAATAATAGCTATCTTACAGCTAACGATAACAACAACTAGCTATCAACTAGATGAACTAGTATATATGCAAAATATTCGTAAGAGTGGAATGTCATTAATGATTTGGTACATCACAAATCAGAGATATATCAAATAAAAAACTGACAAATATGAAGAGTTTGCTGTACCATTTTAGCGGAGAAAATCAAGATCCACATTTAATGTTGCTTCTTTCAATTGAGTTGCACAGTTTGGTTCAATTATGGCTTGTGGCTAGAGAGAAAAGTGATAATTGGTGTAGATTTTATATTAAATTTGTAGCTGTACGTACTAATTCTATAAGAAATTTCTTGATTCGATGGTATATATTTTATATTACAAATATGGAAATAAGAATGAAAAGTAAATATTAAATTGATGCATCGTGATATAGTAACTTTGAATTGTTTATATGAACTAGTCGAGTTTACCTCTATAAAGATATAATCTTTATGTCTTATATAGTACCTATATTGTAAGGGATATAATATAAAGAAAATTATAACAAAAAAAAGCTAATGATTTGCTGCAGATTTTTCTCAGTTTTTGGTTTGGTTCCTTATTTCTTAACATAAAATAGCGAAAATAACGGTTGGCTATAGTTTTGATTTCCGTTTACTTTTGTCTAATTGATACAAGATTAAAAAAATTCCACCTATCATGCAACATCTGATTGCTTAAGTAAGTCATAAAGTAATAGCGGAATTTTGTGTATAAGCCATTTTATACACAACATTGTAAACTTTTCTGCCTTCTAGCATTCAGAATTAATCCTGAACTCCATGCAACCTTCTCTGAAAATGAGTGCCATTTGTTGCATATTGCTAACGACAATCTTCAGATGGGGGAACTTGTAAGCAAATACCTAGATCCACGCATGAAAATTTAATGAATTATTAATCAAATAGTTTGCATTATTGATGAGACTCGCCTTTTTTGATATCTGTTACTCGGTAAGAGACCACAATTGCATTTGTCTTCCTTGTGCGTCGAATGTGTCCTGTGTGAAAAGCCGAGTGAAAAATTGACTATTGCCTGGCTGATTGCAGGCAGTAGATTTAAATATTTGGCAACGCCAATTACGGTTGCAGGATTAAATTTGCAAGTGCGACATGCTTAAGCTAGCGCTGGAGCTGGAGCTGGAGCTGTGATAATTTAATTTGAATGTAAAATATTGCCGAGCTCAACGAAATGAGCATCACGGCATATGTGTACGCGGGAGATTTGCATGGGGCAAATATTCAGGCACTTCAAGTGAAGTTTACGCGTGAATAATTAATCACATTGGGAGCAAAGGAATTATTTGATTTGTTTGGTTTCAATTGCGAAGTGAAACGAGAGTAGTGAAGTTATGGAAAAAACATAATTAATTACATTTTTTAAATTAAAAAAACAATGTATGAGTTTTATACCTGAAAAATGTTGCTATATTAAACCTTAATAAACTCATATAAAACTGTTGAAATTTGAAATTTTCATATTCACATCCCCTCCAACGAACAATAAAAAACGCAAATGCGTTGAAAACTGTCAAATGTGCGAGAAAATTTTGCGAAAATGCCACATTGGCGGGTAACATAATTCATAAAATTGCTACGCGTATCCTGCATCCTTAGACACATAAGGAAACATGTAAACAAATTATTCAATGTGGCACTTTTTGCTACATTTCATTCGACAATGGCTGTTGGTGCTGGTACTGGTACTGGCAGCGGCGGCGGTGGCGGTGGCGGTGGCGATAGCGGAGCGCCACAGGAAGCGTCTGCCAAGGATTACAAGTATATCAACCGAAGATAAATGATATGTTAAATTTGAGGAAATAACAAATATATTGTCATGACTTGGTAGACTCCTTACTTTCAACTTCAGTTTATGATATGCCTTGCGGTATTTGCTTGCTGCTTGCTGTTTGCTGCTTGTTTAGAGCAACTGAAAATGGCTGTGCGCGATTATTTGTGTTATGTTCACAGTTTGGAAATGCTGTCGACATTCTTTAAGATACTTCCCACATTGCATAGATTCCAGTCCTTAGCAAGTGCACGAAAGAGTGAGTAGCGGAAATTTGCTTTATTGCGCGCGACAATACGCGCTGCTGCTGAGGGCGGCAAATTTAAATTCGAATAAAACAAACGCAATATTCGCTTTGACAGGATTTAACTCAAGGCATTAAATTAGCTACTGCAAATGCTTTATGACAGCTAAGAGCAGTAAAAATTAGCAACTACATTACAATTCATGATGTTGTGCAAGTATTCAATGGTGAGGCAGTAACGTAATTCCTTAAATTGCACATTTGCATGGCTTTTACTTTAAGCAACCGAAACTTTTTGTTTCAAACACACATTTTTATTACGCTTTTGCACTGCATTTTATATCTAAATTATGTATATATTTTAAAATTTAATTTAATTTACTTGCCGACTGCCATTTGGCACACGTGCAACAAAGTTACACCTCAGTCTTGAAGTCTTGAAAAGTGGAAGATTGTAAAAAAATGGAAGAGAATAAGCGAATAAATTTTTTTTATTCATATTATCAAGCCATTTCTTAAGTTTAATATAATTTTATGGAGAATTTAATGTTTCTGTACTATATAAATTACTTTTTGTACACTGGTATATGTGAAAAAACATTATTGAAAAGTACTGTCATCAGACAATATTAGACAACTAATTATTTGATATCGAAAATTATGGGATTTCAAATAAACTATAAAATATATGTTAGTAATATTTTTAAGTAAAAATTTTATATTCTATGACAAGAAATCTATTTCGAATAGAGAAAGGGTGGTAATAGTGAAGAAAATTTCAAATACAGATGAAATTTTTTCAACCCAACAAATTTTTGTATTAAATATATCTAATTCAGATATCGCTTAATATCCCTAATCAGTAGTCTTTGAAAAAATTTGCTTGTTTAACTGTCCGTATATAAGTTTTGGGCTGCAAATGTCAGGAAATCGTAACAGAGTAAGGCGTTGCATTACAGAGGGCGACTAAAGAATGAACTAATTTATGAACATTATTTTAATAGTTGAGAAACTAATATATATATACAGTCATATTATATACAATATTAATAAAAATTTTTAGCGTTTAAAATAGAAAGTTTCAGACTAAAAAAGTTTGAAAGAAGACGATTATATAGTCGTTATTTAAAATCAATCAGAATAAAAGAATTGTTTACTAAATACATCAAGTTTTAATTGGTTAAAAAGAGAAATAAATTGCATTTAGTATTTGTGAGGAATTTTCCATGATTTATATAAAAATATTTAGATTTTTAATTAAATAAAATTATTTTAAACATATTTCAGTAAGTCAGAGCATCAAAACTAGTAGTCTTAAAAATAAAAGCTTTGTTTTAGTTCATAAAATTTTAAAAAATAATTATCTGGTATGTATAGGGAGCAATGGGGTCTGCATCAATTCTCAAAATATTCTAAAAATATTCGGTAAATAGATAATATTAAATCACTATTAACTCTATTAAATCTCTATTAGAGAATCTAAATATTCTCTAAATATAATGATGTTTAATGTTTAATAATTCTTTTTAAAAATAAATGTAACATATTTTTTTAGCTCTTTATCGTAGTAATCAACAAATTTAAATTAAAATGCATGTTTAAAAAATTTTTTAGGTAAGAACCTATATGTTATTCTCTCGATTATTGTTACAATTTCATCAAACCCAAATTCTATGTCAAAATTTTTAAAAATGTCTACATTCCTTAAAAAATTATGTAAAAATCAATTGAGTCTATTGCAGACTCATGCTTATAATTTTTATGAGGCTGAAGATTTGATGTGTGATGATTGCGATCAACCTAAGTTACCAAGTATGGTTGAAAATAATTTATCCAATAACATAAAATATTTCAAATATTTAAAAAAAATATAAGCGACGAGATAAAAGAAAAAAGTGAATGCCATCAGATCCGTCGAAGTCAAAGAAATCCAACCTTGAATTAAATGGACCCTTAGAGCAATGAAGAGCAGGAATATACAGGTTCAAAGGTACTTATATGCGATAAATATATTAGTTTATTTTATTTCTTATTTCAATCTGAACATATGTATAAATGGACAGAAAATCGATTGCAATATTGCTGATTTACAACAAGCAGGCAGTTGTAATAGAAGCAATCCCGATATTTCTGGTTCAAATTGTCAATCAACAGAAAATGCTGGATGCAATTCAAATGATTCTGTTGAATATAGTCAGATAATTTCTCAAGATGTTTTTATAATACAAAAGCCGAAAAAGAAGAAAAAAGTTGTCCGTAAGCATCGACGTTAATTATTCACTTATTTTCAGGGAGTAAGTAAAATAAAATAGATTTCTTATTACATCATAATATTCATATGATTACAGACTACATCTCACACTATGATAAGATATGTTAGATTCCTGAAACTTGACTTGATAATAATAGCACTTTCCAATAGGTTTAAAATTTTATTTATAAATCTCGTACATATATCTGTTTTTGAACATATTGAAGTAGAAAACATTGAATCCGACATCTGTGCTCAGATTACAATATTATACCAATCAATGAATATACTATATCAATGAAAATACTAGCTAGTTAGAGGTGAATAATACAATAATAAAATAAATGCTATTAATAGAGTTTCAGAAGAGTATGCATGCAGAATATATGCAGAATATACATGCTAGCAATGTGCTAGCATTCAATCAGTGCTAGTCAAGAACTAGCATACATTTTAGTAATCTACTATATATTTATTAAATCGGAAAAATATGCTGTTTGCTGTGGTCATGCACTCTCATTGTTAAATGCATTTGATGTCCTCAATATAATGCCTTAGCTGCCTTTACTAAAATACTGAAGTCTGAAGATGTATAAACGATCCTTGTGATTGTCTTTTAAAAACATTAGTGTTTAATAAGAGAATCTAATGTTTTGCTGATATATGTAAAACTTTAGGCTGTCATAAGTTAATGAAATGTTAATCGTGTTATTGATAATTGTTAAAAATACTAAAAAATATTACATTGGGTCTAAATGGACATCAATTTTTTTTTTTATTATAATAAATTTATGTGTCATAGTTAAGACAAATTGACGGTTTCAATAATTTGGGATCCCCTACCCATGCATAATGTAGTATTGTGATATATGTTATTTATTAAAAATTTTTCGGAAATAAGTTTTAATTTTAAATGAATTTTCCTCAAATAAAAAAATTATTGATACCAACTACATTTTTCTTGCACTTATTAATCAATCCTCATATGTTATTTTTACTTTATTTTAATGTTCAAGTAATTCGAATATTAAAGGGTTTGTTTAAATAATAATAAAAATATAAATTTTTGAAATTATTCCTTCATTAAATAATTAAGAATATTTATTGTAAATGAATCCTCTTAAGCATGACATTTGTTGATATATATAATTAAAAACAATTTTGATCAAAAATTCCGGTTGTAGGCATTTCGTAAGTAACCCTTATTCACTCATTCAATGTTAAAGGCTGAATGGCAGACAGTGCCAAATAAATGCAAATTCACGCGATTTAAATGAACCCTCAGGGAGTGAGATCAAAAAAATTAAAACTCTCAAATGCACAAAAGGCATTAAATACGCTTGTAGCAATAAAAGATGTCCTTGCGGCAAAGTGTATGAACCTGAGTAGTGTTCCCTAATGCAAAACAATTGAATTTTCCAACAACCTCAACAAAAGGAATGAAAACCCTGCTATCTCCTCCTTAATTGGCACAGCAAAGAAATACAGAAATTTCCTGAAGGAAGTACAAAGAAAATTGTATTTTGCATAATAAATGCAAAAGCAAATATTTTAACAGTTCAGCAAGGAGCAGGAAAGTAATGTCCTTTGAATTAGCTTTAATATTTTGCGTACTTACGTTGCTTCCGTGCGAAATTGCTAATAAAATTTTGAATAATAAAATAATCAACAAGTGATTCGTGTTGTTAATGTATGAAATAAAATTTCCTTTTCCTTGTTTATATTTTAAGGACTACAAGCTCATTTATATATCTTATTTTATAATCTTATTATATATATTTTAAAGGCATTTACTTACGTTAGGAAAAAATTTATTAATACGTAAGTATAATATATAATCCAGTGTATAACATATATATTCAGTTGCTTATTGATAAATTATTTAGCTAAATATACTCATCTGTTATGTCC
>NC_051846.1:137507358-137519817 GCF_002237135.1 Teleopsis dalmanni | reverse complement strand
AGTTGAAGTTTTACAAGAGTCGCTATAAGATTGCGACTCTCAATGCCCCCATACACTCGTGCATGTGTTCATGCATATTCAACTGCTCTGTCCACGTTAGATGAAATATACTCGCACTCCCGTTCATGTAGTTGTCATAAATATTAAACGAACTTATCTGGCTCGTCTCCTGTTTGCTTCAAAATTTATCATTCATTTGGGCAAAGTTTGTTAATTATTTACGTCCTCGGTTTCGCAGTGGAACTCAGTTTTGTACAAAACGTATAATCCGTTCCTAAGGTTGTTATGTCTTTGGTGGTTGTACATGATGTATGGCAAAAAAGATTTCATTTCTTTCTATTATTTATTATCTGTGCTTGTTTTTGTTTGTGTGTATATGCAGGAACTATTGACTGTTTTTATCATTCTCAAAATTTTTATCAATGTGACAAAGTGACAAAATAACACAACAACAATTAGTTTAATTTACAACTATTTGTTTTATTTGTAATGTAAAAATTGTGATTTGATTTATTTATTAATTGATATGGAATTTCTTTTAATCCAAAATAGCAAATATTTCATTTAACAATACTTATTACTTAGCAGTGTACCGAGCTGAGAAAAAGAAGTAAAAGACCGCTTTCATTGCAGGCAGTGGAGGTTATTGGAAGAAGTGCTTCACTTTCGCTATGCACAATCAACACATTAAATGCACTTGAAATTTTTAGGAATTAGAACACGAAATCGGTTACAATTCGACAATAACTTCGCCACCAAAACTCCTTCAAGAGGGGATTGGAAGGCGGGATTGCTTACAACACTGGGAAAGATAGCGATCTACACCGACGGGTCTAAGATGGACGAAGGCGTTGGAGCCGGAATCTTTTCTACGGACCTAATGATTAGTAAATCATACCATCTTTCAGATTTCATGCTGAAAACTAAATCATACAACATTAATACCAGCATACAGTTTTTGGAAAAAATAAAGTTCCATATAATATTTTAGAACTTTTAACAATTTAAAAAGAAAAATGCAATATTTTTACTATTTTAAATTAATCAAGAAAATGTGATGATCAATTATAGAACGTCCAATAATATCGATCAGGAGGTCAAATTTAGTTTCGCCTGTTAATGTAGTAGAACAAGAATGATTATTTACACGTAATATAATCGCATGCCAGGATATAGCAGAATTTTTTTATATACATCACAATTCTATCTAAAGTTGCGTTCGAGTTGAGTTTAAATATAATAAATAAATATTTTAAAAGAATAAATTTATTTTATTATTTATTTAAATGACGTATTATATATACGTATTACCAAATGATCGACAAAAATTTTATTTATTAACATACTACATCGAAAATAGTATATACTCTTTTTCAAAATAGAAAATATATTTTTAAATTTAATTAAAGTCATTGTAGATTGGAATGTACAAGTATATATCATGATTGTCCAAATAGTAGTTTTTAAAATTTTTAAAACTCTTTTTCAAAATAGAAAATATATTTTTAAATTTAATTAAAGTCATTGTAGATTGGAATGTACAAGTATATATCATGATTGTCCAAATAGTAGTTTTTAAAATAAAACCACACAAACACTTCTCAATTTATGATTCTTACCATATACTCTAGATAAAAATCAAAAATTAAATTAAAGAGTAATTTCTTCTCACTCATTTCTAAAAGAGAGGAGAAACAGAGAAAGCTGTTGAAGTATAACACTTTACCAGAGCTAGATTGCTTAATGTCTTTAGAACTAAATGAAAAGAAATTAATAATCATTACAAGATCTATAGCTGAGCATTGAACATCTATCAGGTTGAATTATTAAGTAAGCACCCTTAAGCAATTAGAAATTACCTCTACTGAATTTTGTAGATTTTTGTCCCTCAATATAATAATAATAATAATAGTTACTTAAAGGCCTTCAATAGATTACATACCCATATAACTTAGAAAAATAACTAAAGATTCTCAAATGCAGAACCTTATTAATATTTACCTACTATTAAAAGTATTATTTATTATTAAAAGTAATTTATAACTTCCTTGAAAAACCCTTGAAACTTTTAGGACCCAGTGATCAATAACATGTATTTTATTTAATGGAATGAAATGTTAATGATATAACTTATAGATACAAGCAACAAAGTCTTCTTAATTTCCATTTCAATATCTTAGTAAACCAACATAAAATTATAGTGAAGCAATCTTTCCAATATCATAAAAATATTCGTAATAATTTTTTTGTCGAATAAATCTATTTAAAACCAAATTGCAAGAATTGTTTCGATCTGTGATCGATCACTGTTTATTCCATGGAATAATTTTCAGAGGAATTTAAAAGAAATTTTTTATAAAATTATTATAATTCACCGCAAGTTTGTATAAAATTATTATATTTTACCATATATTTACACATTTACATATAATGATTCCAATAATCGAGGCGTGTTTTTTTTATAAAAAATGTTTCTTCTTACATTTCTACCCCATATACAAATTTTAAGAATAATCTCTTGATGTCTAAAAGTAATACAATAAGAAAAACCCATAAATGTCAAGCAATTTTATTTTTATGTCTTAACAAACCGCCCATGCCATTGTGTCGTCCTTAATGAGTGTTTCTTCCCTACCTCTGTCGAAATGTCTTCAATTTAAGCGATAAGAAATAAATCTTTAAAAGTTTTCTCGAGTATCGTTATTTGTGCATTGTTTAGCCATTTATGGTAACACCTCAACACATTATTACTGTCGTTTCGTGTCGTGCAGGTTTAAATAGTATGGGAAAGGACAAAAGATGTCTGTGTCCAACTTTAATGGATTCGCATTGTTGCTCCATTGATTCTCATTAATGAACAACACGAAAGTAATGCTCGCGTGCTGCATTTTTAAGAATGTAGCCAGCCACATAAAGTAACGTAACGTTCTGGGGTCACCCCCACTAAAACGTGCTTCCCAAAATGTCCCATAAGAGCCTTTACGCAGGAAATTTGTCAAATTACAGAAAAACAAAAAAAAACCTTAATTAAAATCCAGGAATGTGAAATGAGTACGTTTCATTTATGTTAGAAAATTCTCCGAAACAAAAGGACCACATTGAGTTATTGTTTCTTCAGTAAATATATGAGTCTGTGAAAAAGCTATAAACAAATTTTTTGTATAAGGGTTGCCAATATAAAGAAATGCTTATACACATTACTTTTATTAAATAAAGTAAATTTTATATATTTATGAATTTCTATAGTAAGTAAAACTAATATTGAATATTAAAAAAATTATTGGTTACAGTTTATATCATGAAGGTTATGGTATTTCATATACATTGGCAACCCTAAAAATTGATGTGGCGGTATTGAGGCATTTATAATGGGACAAAGTTCATATACTTTGACAATGATTAGCTGCGCATTACATGTTCACCCCGCAATAAAACAAAAGTAAAACAATAACATTGCAAGTAAACTATAAACGAAATCCTTAAGGAGTGCTCACATGCTTAGTATTTGTCTACTCTAGTACTGCCATTTAGCTTTGTCGGACAATGTCGTTTGCAGGATTTGGTACATACAGTGTTTAAATTTACGCACTAGAAGATCTTGCGTCATTAATCTCGTGGCACACCATAAAACAAAAGCAATTATTTCTGGAGTATTTTTATGCGGAAACTCATGTTCCAACACTGTGATATATTATAGAACAGTAATTACAGGAGGAGGCAAATAAGGAGTTTCTCTTTAACAACAATAAGACCATAATCAAAATTTTCTTAGAGTCTTTTGGTAAATTTTACTTTAGCCAATTTGTGTTCCTTGGAACAATATTACTTAAAGTACTCAAATTTTGAATGTTTCATAAAAAAAAAAATGACTGCATCAATGCATGTGAAACTCATCTTAATTTGTTTCATTTAGTAATGAAAAGATATTAAATTACAATATATTTTACATACATTTAGCTAAATCTGTAACAGTGACAATGCCTCTGAGTATGTCCTACATGGATATTCAAGTAATTCAAGTTTAACCTTAAATTAAATATGTTAATTAATTAATTTTACATTAAAAGTTGTAAAATATTTGTATAATTTAATAGAAACATACTGAAATTACAAACTAATACCAATATTAAGTACTGATTGAACTGATCTGCGCTCTTTGGGCTTAGTACGAATAGCAATCGCCATAATCTAATAGACCATCTAGTAAACTAACCGCATTCTAACTATAAATAAAATCTAGGAAAAGCCTTCAATATTGTGACCTCTCTTACTTTCCCTCGGTCTGTAGTAAGATTATTTTCGGAGGTGTATAATGGCTGATGATAACTCTAGTTAGTATCAATTAGTGAGAAACTACAATTTGTTATTGTATTAAACAAACAAAAGGAATACAACAAAATATATTTGACAATAATTGATACATTGATCAATATGATGTGGCAGCGGTAAAACCATAAACCTGCAATCAGGCTAAGCAATGCTGTTGAGCCAAAGTCACAATTTGGACGTATTAAATGAGAATTCATGAGCACTTAGTATGAAAATTGTCTTCTACTTTACTTGCTGGAGCTAAATTAGCAAAAGCAAAACAGTAATTCCAAAAACTTGTTTAGAAAAGGATTTATCAACCCTTGAGTAGTTATTTGGCAAGTCCACTTTACAAGATGTAAAAATGATTGTCGAGCGTGTATTGTCCACCGCATGTTGGATGCATGTGTGAAACCAGATCGTTATCCAATATGGCCGACCTGCCATAATTGTGATATCACAAAATAAAACTGAAAAAAAAAATGCAGTCCAACTTCCATAACTCGAAGTTCCATTTTGCAATGAAAAGGTTCGACTTCGAGTTAAAGAATTTTTTTATTTTTGAAAGAAACTAGAATTATATTTTAAGCTACAAAGATATTTATTTATTTATATTTATTTATTTGAATTATTTTTTGTTGTTTTTAGTAAAAAGAGATTCCAATTTATTCAAAGCCTCATAGTGATCATCAGTTACAGTATCATTTTTTTGCAATTGAAAATTAAGACTTTTGAATGATTCTTCTACTTTATTTTTGGAAGGCTGATGAACAATTTCATTCACCAAACCCTCGTCATGACTTTTCGTTGCGCTTAGATTCGGATAATGTCCTTCATCTGTAGGAAAGCTTAATATAATCGTTAAATTATTTTGAGGTTATTTCATTTACATTACAACTACGCTTTGTACTTTTGTTCCATCAATTCACGGTCTTCATCAATGTTATTCAAGAAATATAAAAGAATGTCGTCCTATCGTCCAAATCCAGCTTTTTTAAAGCAGTTCGATATCGTATGATTACTAACATTAGTATTCCAAACATTTGTTACAAGATTTATGCAATCCAAATGTGTATTATCCTGTTTTTTGTTTGCTGCGATAGTTACACTTCAAATTTTGAACTACTACCTGAGCAACCGGTTGCAATTTAGAGGTCATTTTCTGCGAAAAAAACGCCAATTCTATGCGTTTTATTTTTTTTTTTGCATTTCTTTTGTATGAGTGACAATTATCGATAAGCAATAAAATTATAAGCAATAAATGCAAGTAAAAATTGGTTATTTTATTTTAGAATCCATTTTTTCAAAGAGTTGAGCGGTCATCAATGACTTGGTTTTTGTTTCATAATCAAAGGGTGACCATTTAACATCACTAAAACATTAAAGTATCTTACTAGCTAGAAATTTTATCAGTACCCGTGCATGCTGTAAAATTATCATCACCAAGCCGTTTCGCAAAATCCTCTGCATTCTCTATTGATATAAGAATTCTCCAGATATGGGAATGTTTTGATTTCTAGCAGTTGTAAACCACTCTATACTGAAAACAAAAATTCGATTTATTAAATGCACTTTCCCATATTCCTATTGGCTAGTAACAATATTTTTATTCGACTTATAGACAAATTCGAGTTAAAGAAGTTCGAGTTATGGAAATAGAATTGTATGTAATTTGCAACAGGAGCACTCTATTTATTTCGGGTTATAGAAAGTTCGAGTTATAGAAGTTTGAGTTATGGAAGTTTGACTATACTTACAATTTCATTTCACACCCTATTTCGTTTTTCTGATGTAATCCTTTTTTGTGGTTCCTCGAATTGAAATATATCCAATGCCATTTGGTACCCAATTTCTTTTTCTAATGTATTTATAAATTGTGGTACCGCGATTTCAAATATATCCAATGGTATTTCGGACCCAATTTCCTCTTTTTAAATAGTAAGAAATAATTATCTTAAAAAAGGCAAGATCGTTTTGCCACACAATGATGTTAACCCGATAGGATCATTAGGACTATGAGTTAAGGAATACTTTAATTTATAAATTTTTGTTTAAAATTTTCTTGTTTCTGTTGGTCTTTCAATAACCCAAGTTCCATTTAACTTTATTTGGAATATCAGTTTTAAAGCGTTCAGCACAACCAGTAGAATTTGAGAAATACAAAAACAAATATAATTTTGTATGTGAACGTTTGAATAAACAATTTCTGTTTGTTTAAATTTTTTAACTTAAAAAATAAATAAAATTTACATAACCACATTTGATTTTTATTACGTATTTGTTTTATATTTTTATATTTTTCATATTTTTTTTTTGCACTGTAAACAAACATTTCACGAGAAAAATTTCAAATTTTAATTACCTTTCAAGTCTTTCGCATCTGCATGCACGCAAAGGATTCTCGACTGCAAGGATACACAAACACAAAATAATTAACAGCAGCCCAGGTACATTTAGAGCGTAAAGCAGCCCATAAAACTCATTGAATATTCGAGTAAGTTTTTCTTTGGGATTTTTCTTTTTCTATTTGAGATTTCCCCCGAGGGCGAAAGTTCAAAAATTCTGGAAATTAATATGTCAAGCGAAAGAGTTACAATATTTAATATTTTGGCGCTGCCTAATTATGCGATGTGTTGTTGTTTGTTTAATTCCGCTGAGCGTTGTTGCTGTCGTTGTTGTTTGTGTTGTTGCTATTGTTGCTGTTGTTGCTGTTAACAATTAACATTTTTTAATGCAAGTCCTGATGAAATTTTCCTTACTCATTGGGGACATTTTTCGCCCGGCGGGCTAATATTAAATTAATGAAAATTATGTATTTTTGGCAAGTCATTAAATTATAAAAGTGAAAGGGTGAAAGGTTAATGTGCGTATTTAAAAATTATGAAAATGTCGCTATCATAGATAAAATAAACAAAAAAGTTCAACCATTAAAAGTAGCACTTACAATGCAGTCTACTTACACTTACAATGTTTAATACTTTATATACATTTATATAATTATAGTGTAAGGATATCCGTACAACGAAACAACATCAAAACATTAAAGGGTGATTTTCAACATAAACCAAAAGAGGTTATAAAATTTTTTAATAATACACACAAGTAAGTTAATTCATTAAACTGAACTAAATTAACTACAAATTAAATATTGAAACAACACAAAGCCTTAAGCTCACACATTCGCCACATAATTGAAGACACAATAAGCCACAAAATATGGTCTGGAAAATCACATACGACTAATGATGATTAGCAAGATAATTACTTAACAAAACTATTTAGAATTTCCTCTAGTAGGAAGAAATCTTTTTATGCAAAATTTTACAGACATTTAAAATCTCTAAACCACACACAAAATTCAAAAGTATTACAATGCCAAAATGCCACGGCTACACCTAGAGGCCATTAAATCTTAAGCAGTAGACACCGAACTTGCTAAACCCCAAGTTGAAGGCAACCAACAACCAAAAAGGAAATCGTCTAGAATTCAGTGGCACAAAGGCATGACACGCATTTTGAGTTTCACATTTGCTTTCAAATTCCTTAAGCAAACAGATTTGGTTATGTGCGGAACATCTCACGAAAATGTTCCTCATGATTTTTAAACTAACATACGAATGCGGTACACAATTTACAAATTGGTTTAAACACGCATGAAAAGGTCCTGAATCCCAGTTGAAATAGGAAACCTGTACAGTTATTGCTGCCATTTAACGTGAGTTTGAAACAACGATACAAAAGTGAATATAGACTTGATGGGATGGCGCCAAGGATATAATTATTTATATGTGTTTATCTCAAATAAGTTAAATATTATAAGTACATATATACTGAAAACAATATTTGTAAAGTATATATTTCCAAAAATTTTTTCTTGTTTTAAATTTAGAAGACCTCAAAAAATTTAACCAACAAATTTCTTCTCTGTTTAGTATAAGAAAATCTTTCAATTCAGGTAATATCGAAGACTTTTTTGAATTAAAAAAAAGTTTTGTGTTAAATTTTAATATTTTTTTACAACAACAAAAATTATTTTTATATTATCTTAATTAATTGAATTTTTGGCTGACCATGCAGCTGTTTAAAGTATTACCAAATACCAATCATCAGAGATCTTGGAATACATAATATATATATTCTTCAAATTAATTTCGATTTTTATAAATGCATATAGCACACAAGTACTGGACACACAAGTAAATATTTTCCGTTTCTAAGATATTCAGTGCCTTCTGAGAATACATAACTATAATGAGTAACTAACTATTAACTATTAAAAATTTTATAAATAACTCTCATTTATGCTTATTCGTGCTATCAGAACGGATCATTATTTGAGTACAAATGGACTTTGGACAAAGAACTGCCACTCCAACTTAACCTAACCCTTACATGGTTAAAGACAAATATAAAATCATATTTATATCGCTCCAATCGCTTGAAGCTCGTATCTAAATCTTATCATGCCTTTCTTACGTAAATACTTGCTTATAGTACTATATTTAATACTTTAACACTGTAAATTTCTTAGCAATATCATTTACATTTTATGTACAATAAATTTACAGCCTTTGATTAAAAAATTTGGAAATTCTCAGAAAATCACAGCTGGGCCTTAACCTTCTCAAGGAGAAGTTGTTGGTCTCTTTTCATCTATCGGCTGGTAGACGAATCACCCGTGACAATGAGGTCTTACTTGGCTTCTCGCGTTCCATAAAATTTCGCTACCAATATTATTATTAAGTATTATTATTAAGTAAGTTTTATGCTCACTTTGATAGAGAAATGTTAATGTCTGTTCCAATATCTACACCGTTGTAGAACTATAATTGTTCATGTATTCTAAAGCTGTATTCTAAATCTGAGAAGCTATATCTTTAAGTTCAGTATGTCTTTTTCCTAACTCACCTGATGGATATATTATAATAACATTATCATTTGAGTATGCAAATACCCCTAATAACTAATTTAATTTGTTCTCTTGGCTTCATTCCATCATCTCGTATAGTCTTTTTCTGCTATATATTGTAGAGTAAAGTTACAGTATATAGTGTTGTCTCACTTCTTCATGAATAATGTGTTTGATTCCAATATGTCTTCACATAGTTCAAATTTTGTAAATCAATATTAGCATACCTGTGCAAATACACTACTTAGCATATTAAATTAACTGATATAGGTACTCCTCTCGTCATAGGGTATAAAACTGCATACATTATACCTGAAAAACTCAATCGAGGTAGTGGTTTAATGATTCCAATGTGCTCAGGCTGGCTTTCAGTATTATCCAACATCACTAAAAGAATTAGCTATAATTTTGGTTTTAATGGTTTTATACGTCAATAATTCAACAAATAGAGAGATCACAGCATGTACTTATATTTTTATATACCATATATAGTAGGTATATGTGATATAGAGGATGTATAATTTTTTTTTATAAATGAAATAATTTTTATGATAATTTTTTTATTGAACGGGAGTGGCACTCAATCATACTGATTCCATTTCCTTAGCGATATAGTACAAGTATTTTGGGTTTCAAATGTTTAACATAGTCAGAATTAAAACTTTGACCATATTTAGCGCCCAAATTGAGATTGTGGGAGCATTTATTCTTCTTTTTATTTTATTAATTTCAATATCTATACTTATTCGGATATATCGAATTTTGATTACATAATTTGTATTTTGCTACTCTGTGCGTCGATAAATAATGAAAAAAATGGTAGTTTAGCTGCGTGCGGTATATTAATTGTCATTTTTAAAATCTAATCCAATTCACTTAAAGAAGAAGCTTTCTTGATAGCCAATCTACGAAATTATGCTCTCATGAATGGCAAAATGCCCAATTATGCTCAAAATCGGGCATTTTCCCGATTCATAACAAAACAGTTGTTACACCATTTATAGATCCAGTTCGGACAGACATAAATCTTTGATTTTTATTACTTTCTTACAGTTTATAAGACTGTAAACTCTTTACTAAGTGGTTGAATTGCATCTTCTACAATACAGATGGACACTTAATTATCTGTCAACCCTAGTTAATTTGTGGAAGTGAAGTCTAAATTCACTAAAATTCAGTTAATTCGTAAAAAACGAAAGTAACTCCAGATTAAATTCTTTGATACATAACTTCAGTTGGAATGATTAAGTATTTCTTCAACACATTCACCTTTTTCACCATTTGGGCTCTTATTCAACAGAAGGTGTTAATATTCAATTAATTTTTGAATTCTCTTATTTAATAGTTATTCTGACCAATGGAATAATATTTACATTTAAATTTATTACTCCATAGAAAATTAACGAAGCTTTGAAACGTATTGCTAATTTTAACAAATATTGTTTTTTTTATCATTTATTCAACTTTTTAATCAAAGTATGTATCATATTTTACTAAGTCAAATAATTGAAATAGAAATTTATAATTTCAAAACAACTTCAAAGTGATTTTACTTCTATTTGTATACGAATAATAATGAACCTGAGTGTAATTCTGTACAAGGACATATTTGTATAAAATGTAACACACTAAATGTTTCCCTAAGCGACAATTACCGGAAATTACGTAAATGTTTGTCAACTTACAAATGACACCACAGGATGTGGTGCTGCTGTAAAGCATAAACAGTCAAACCGCATTAAGACAGCCAAAAGTGCTCTTAACATATTCATGAAACGGTTGACATTTACTTTTACGACACGAAAGATTAAAAAGACAAAAGTGCTTTGTTCAATTGTTTAAACTCCATAACATCCGTATTGTACATATTTTAAACTCATCGTAGATGCCAAGATGCAAGTACAAATTTCAAAGGATACTCAAAGCATAAAATTCTAATGAAATTTTCTTCCTTTCATACATTTAAAAGAATTTTTCATGCTTTCGAATGAGAGCGCATATCATCCGCAAAGACCTACTAGTGGTCTTTTTATGTTTGTTTCGGTTTTGTGTGATTTTTATTTATGCTTTCAGTTACTTTGTTGAGCTTATTATCAGAACAAAAACTAGGGCTAAAAGATACATATAAATGTATAAAAAAACAAAGAAAAAACTCATAAAAAACTTATCAATAACGATGAAATAAAACTCCACAATTTTAAATGTAAAACAGAATACTTATTTAAAATATTTTTTCAAGAACCTTCTCTCTTATAGTTTATAATCAAGCATTATTTATAGTAAATAGGAATAGAATATTGAATTAATTTAATAGCATAGCATTTTTAAGTCTGAATCATATTTTTGTGTTCGCAATAATCTGTCTATCAGTCATTTGTCAACCATTGCCTAAATAGTTTTCTTCTTCCATGACAATCCAGTTAATTAAATGTCAGTTGCAAGTAGGACTCGACTTATTATAAATCACTGTCCAATTTTCGAATGAGACAATGACGCTTAAATAACAGAAATGCTGTGTCACAAACTCATCACGTTTTCAAAATCCTTGCCAAATACTTACACACTCCATATTAGCCCACATCAACTAAGCACTACATTTTCAAAATGAAACCAAAATTATTTTACTTAATGTTTTGCACTTATTTCGCTTCACTGAACCGAAATTGCAAAGTCACATAGTTTGACACCCCCGGGGCACCAAGGAAACACAAGACAATACGAAGACAATACGAAGCAGATAAGTACAATATTTACAAGGGGAGCAGAACCAGTCAACTTATCTGCAAAATATCCTTCCCATTGTACATTCCAAGACAAGCTCCTTAAGTTTGCTTCTGTGTGTTTCAGAAATTCCTTTGATATCATGAAAAAGTTTACAAAAAGTTTTTCGCAATAATTTTTTGCAGAGAAATTCCTTACCTTCCGATGGCATTGACTTTTAACACATGACATAGGACATGATCCTTCACAATATGCCATGTTCACTTCCCTGCAACCATTGCGGGGAAATATCTAGGCCTATAGCTTTTGCGTCTCAATGGTTTGGTAGTGGGAATGTTTTTCTTGATTTTCAAGTTTATTGATAATGACCACAAAGTATTAGTAGTGATGTTTCACATATTATACAACGGCAAACTTTATAATTGTTGAGTTAACCACTGTTAACAAGTTTTCTTTTTTCTTGAAAGATTTAGGGCGGAGATTTTTTTAATAAAAAATTTTCATCTATAATATATTGATTT
>NC_051846.1:137488921-137507258 GCF_002237135.1 Teleopsis dalmanni | reverse complement strand
GTTAGTGTACTGTCAAAAGGACGACAACATTCCGCTATTAAATGCCTTTTAACATAAATAAAAACAAATATTCTCCCCTGCAGTCGAACATAAATCGTAATTTTTTAAAAACATTACTTCAAACATAACTTCAACAAAAACAAAAAATACCGTAGAAATCTGTTAAATATGCAAGATTTTTTTCTCTCGTAATTCTAACATTTGCATTTGTGGTTATTTTATTTAATTTATAAGTTGAATTATCCGAAGTTGAATTGTAAATCATTTTAATTTAATTGAAAGTGCCATTTCGACAAACTGAATTTTTTTAAATTGCCTGAATCTTTTTCCAAAAACACAAAATAGTAACGACAAATTATGGTCATCCCAGAATTTAATTTATTTATACATTCTGTGTAAATAGTATACGGAATGTATAATTTAAAAAACACATGTAAAAGATAGTCGTGTTGCATCACCATAAAAAATTTCAGTACAATCTGTTACGCAGTGTAATTACATTTTATATTATAAATTTGAGTGATATTCGATCCCGCAAAGCTGTAGTTATGGAACAGTTCTTCTGTAGAAACTTAAAGAATGTGTTTACCAAGTACCACACTTACCAGATATGTCCGCGTGTGACTTTTTTGTTTCCAAAGCTTATATACCATATATGACTTCAAACCATTTTAAATCGATTGTGTCCATTAAAAAAAAATTGCTGAAAAAAATTTAAATCTCAAACTTCAATCAGTCTATTAAAAGTATATGGAGACTTGGTTCAATCGTTATCATAGTTGTATTGCTTTCGTTGGAACTTACTTTATAAAGATTAAAATAAATTTTAGCTGGTTGATGATTTCTTGTATAAAATAATATTAAAAAAGGTAGCATCACGCATCTACTATAATTAATATTTAATCGAACTCAGAAGCACAAATATCAACAATAAAATCATTTCTTTATAAAAGAAGCAATTGTCAATAAACAAGATCTCAATAACCCTATCCCCAAACAGTTTTCGCTTTGGTTAAAAAAAATTTTTTTAATATATTAAACAAGTAAAGTCTGAGATTCCAATAGCAGAACACGTCAGTACCTTAAAAACTTTAGTTCTAAATTTCAGAAAATTCGAATTTTCTAAAATAATTTTACATTTTCAATAATAAAAAATATGGCATGTACTGTACTATACGAGTACTGTACTAACAAAAAGAACATTTCAGGCATAATCAGAATACAAAACAATTAAAATTAAATTTAAATTTTCTACATTTTTTGAGAGCATACTTTTAGGTACAATTTTAAACGCAATGTAACTTTACTATGTAATTGCGTTTTAATGGTGTGAGATGACGAGTACAAAAACTGTTAAAATACAAAAAACACAAGCGCTTACACCAGCCTACAGGCCTACAAAATACTCCTAAGAAAACTGAAGTCAAGTATTCAGTACAATTCACGCCAAAAGAGCGTCAGTGTTTAATTAGACGCACACAAACCAATTAATCAATTTGCCAAATTTACAATGCGTAAGGCTTACTCACTGCCCTCCCTCGCTTAGTTGTTCACTATACGGTGCGTACCGCTCAATGCGCGCTGTGTACTGCGTACTGCGTAATGCGTAAAGTGTCAATGTCAAAGGCAATTTTTTACGCTTAAAGACAAAACAACAAACAAGCATTTGAAATATAAAAACATAAATAAAATCTTGTTAACACGCCATTCATCACTTCTGTGCCATTTCATTCGCATCATTTCGAACGTGACGGCATTTCTGTGGGTCTGATTTTTTGTTCTCTTCTTCTTTCCACTTTGGTTTCCGTTTCCGGTTGTTGACTTTAATTGTCGCAACCCTGCTCAATTTTCAGTGTTGTTTCCATTTTCTGTTCCTCACTGGTAACAAGATCCAAATTGGAATAGAGACAAATTGATGCCATTAATTAAAAGTACCAAACTTGCAAAGTGAACTTAAATGAAACTTGTACAAGGACCAGATTCGAAGGGGTTAAGATGTACAATATGGGCTTACACCATTTTATATCTCTTACCAAATTAATAAAAGTTTCAATTACCAAACGCTTTTACCCGTTTGCTATTCGCTATTAGGGCTTCTATTAATATTGTGTATTTTGACGAATTCTGGATAAATTACATTCTTCACTTATAGTTTTTGAAATTTTTACTCCAGAAGTTTTTCGAACTATCAAGTGTAAAATGAATGATTTTTATTTAATCAAGAAACTTAAAAATAAAATAAAACCACAATTTTTTCCACATTTCTTGATATGTGTGCTCTTATAAAACGAGGAATAGAATGGTTTACCAATTTAATAAAATAGAGTTTTATGTAGAGTTGCCAATTTATTAATCCTGATAATTTTGTATCACTTTAAAAGCAACAGAAAAGATCTTAAGGGTTATTTGTACTCTCTTAAAGTACTCAAGTACTCTCTTAAAAAATTAAGTTTATATTGTATATTAAGGATACCTCTTCATTTTGTATACTAAACAGAAAGACTTCATCCCGCTTTCTTTGTTAAGTTCATTGAAAGGAATGCATTTTAGTATCCACTCCTGTCCACTTCAGTACTATTTAAAGAAACATACCAGTTAAGCTTAAATTTTTTCACTAAAACCACATAACGTATTTACATTTAATTGCGAAAATATTTACAGTTCTACAGCTAATTTCGCTATAACCACTATGGTAACCAAATGAATTCACAAAGAAGTATTACGAACAGGTACGACAATAATTTTCTGCTTTCATATATTTACTTACTTATATGAAATGGATGGTTAATGGGTGCTCATTAGATCATTGCAAAATAAATGAATAAATTATCCGAAAATGAAAGTAATGAGAGTAAGAAAAATAAAAGGTATAATGTAGAATCACTACTTAACAGAAGATTCGTCCACAGAATCTTATAATGAATATCAATTCAGCGAGTCCCGATCTAAACTGGAAACGAACAAACAAAGTAAGAAGTGTGACCAGCGAGGAAAAAAGTCAGCAGAAGTTATAAAAGACTCGAATACATGGAAAAGTGAAAAAATACTTTAAATTTATTTGGAATAAATATATTCCGAATAAAACACAACTACTTAACTATTATAATTAGGCGTTAAATTTAGCAAAAATTATTTTTTCTTTTATTTTAAGCAAATTAACTTGAGTCCGAACGAAGAGCGAAATCTGTTAAATTTATTATGCTCTCATGCAATTCCTTATATAATTCGTTGGTTGGCTAGTTGCAATGGCAGGCCATTAGACAACTTCCATGTACCTAAATTAGCGTTTTGACATCGTTTTGACGCAAGAACCCTAGTATAGAACAATAGAGACTAATTTAGGTATTTCGTCTTCACAGATAAACAGTCTAATAAAATATTAAAGAAGTATCTTCCTAAAAACCTATACCTTTCGGACGCCAAAGCCGGGCATTCACAGAGTAAATATATTATGGTTTCTCTTCCCTGTGGGTTTCCACAACTTCTACAGTGAGGATTGTAAAGAAAGCGCAGTTTCTTCGCGTGGATTCCTATACACCAATGACCAGAAATAACTATAGTAAGCCTTGCAGTGTTCACACGGTTTCTTTTGATAAGTTCCAAGGATCTATTTTTATTATAGGTGCTTAAGTGGTTTCCATTTATAATTGACAAGTTGCAGAAAATAAAAGAAGGGACTTCTTTTAATGATCTCTAGGGTAATATATACCTATACTAGGGACACATCCAGAGAAGCACCAGAGCGGGCTAAAGTGTCAGCTTTCTCGTTCCCTTCGATGTTCCAATGTCCAGGAACCCAGATGAGGGTGATGTCAGCCAATCGTTTTAGCTGTTAATTGCTTTTCTACATTTCTTTACTATCTTTGATTTTGTTATGAAAGATTCAAGCGCTTTGGTTGCTGCCTGGCTGTCAATGAAAATAGCAACACTACAGCTGTCCTCGATGTGACTTGCAATTTGCCGACAGGCTTCTATAATTGCTACAATTAATTACTATAATTCCTTTTCCATTCATTTCTTGAAGGGAATATTGTCTGAAAATTCCTTTCAAAATCTAAGCATGGATTCAGATAATCCGATGTCAAACTATACAGACAATTTGGAACTGTACCTAGCATCTGATTATATCCATATGTTCGTTCCGACCAGACGCCTGTTGCTTTCAATCTAACAGCGCTGTTACAAACCATATTTTTGATGTGGAGATCGATAGGTAGCAGGTGTAGCCTCACGTTTAGGTCGTCCGAGGGGGTCGTCATAAAAGCTCCTGTGATACCAATATAAGCCGTCCTCTGAATTCTGTTGAGATTGACGATGTTACCATATAGCTCTTACTCAGAGCCGGTCTCCAAACGACAGCGCCTTATATGAGAATTGGACGCACAATGGCCAAGCACATCCAATGTGTAATATATATATATAGTCTAAACTTTCAGTAATTCAGAATGGTTTACTGAAAACCACGTTTGCTTCATATTGCATTTCAACAGATCATAAGTCAGATTTAGACAACGTGAAAATTCAACACCAAGAAAACAATCAAGGCAATTGTCAGTTCTTGGGGATGTTCGCAAGTTTGGAAATCCCACCCAACGTCAGGACCAGTTCAATTTTAGAACTGACGTCTTTATACATCAATAAAGAGGTGCAGAATCCAACAATTGAATATTAAGTTTTAAAAACTGGTTATTTTTTTATAGGTATGGTATGCATTTATGTTGTTGTTCACCATAATTTTAATATAATACTGTTTAACTTCCTAAAGATGACTTTAGACTACAGTCGAAATATCGAAAAATACATAAAAATTATTGTAAAATAATTTAAGTTGTTTTTTTTTCTTAATTTATATTTATAACAAAAATAAAAGTCGACCAATTAGCTTATGCTAACACTATATTAAAAAACTGTTTGGTCGTAGAATAATAAATATTTTAAAAGATTTATCTGTTTTCTGATGAATAATTTTTTTTAGAATGTCTACTGTCAAACTCTAGAGGAAAACTATCTTCGGTTTTCGAGTTCTATTAGTGAATTTCATTAAAAAGAGAAGAAAATTGCGCACGTTTTGTCCATAACTCAAGGCCTAATTTCAAACATGTCAGCAATTTATATTTTTCCACATAAAAACATAAAAGACACATTATATATGTAGAAATATAATATTACTGCACTAGGAAAAATATTTGTAACACTTTTTTCTTCGAACCCATACTCAAAATCATAAGTGGTTATAACTGCAAGTCCGCATGGAGGAATAACCCTTCAACATAAATTTTTCAGCAAAACCAAAGGCAAAATAAAATGTTACTAAATTGCTGAAATTCTTTTGGGGTTTGACGATTACACTTTATCATTTGCCACGCCATTTATGGGCACTTTAAGGACAATTTGATTGTCAAAATATATGCGAGTAGGTCTCCCACCTCTCATGTCCTTGTAAAAAATTGATACATATGATTACGCGCCTAAGCACATAAATTAGTATTTTTATGCGTTCGTATAAAAAGGATACACCACAAACTGGTGGCTGAACCAGAACGAAATGGATGAACCAGAATTATTCAAAAATATATTTATGGTATGTAAATGGGCATAAATTAGCCATCAACTGTCAATGATGCTAAGAGATTCTTAGCACACTCGTAAATGTGCATAAGTGGATTTCGTTATGGAAAAGTATGCCTCGGGCATAGGAATTTGACTGCGGTTATAAAATTGAAATCAAACGGAAATTGACATAGTTTTTTGGTTTGTTTTACAGAATTTGCAACTTTTTATTTGAACGACTTTGGTGAGCGTTTAAACTTAATATATAAAAAGTGGAATATGTAGTAGCGGTTTGGGAAGAAGAAAAAACAATACAAAGATCAAAAAGATATTTCATTAGTTTAATATTTTGCTCACCCCCACTGTGCGCAAAGCCACATAACTTCTGTTTTTGTGATATAAAACAAAAAATATTATACAAATTTTCCCGCCCGAGCACGTGCCTAGAACGAACAAAGCCTAGACAAATCCACTAAAATGTAGCCAACTAAAAGGAAACATCTTCCGTTGCGTATCAAAATACCGGAAAAATTCAATAAAATTTATACGAAACACAGACGACAGGACGACGTCGTCCGCTTCTCGCCCGGCCGCAGTTTGTCTGATTCCGCGCGCATTATTAAGTTGTCATACGGAGATAGAAATTTATCAACACAAATGCCACAACCTCTCGTGGGGTCAACAGCATTTTTACACCAAACTAGGATAATCGAGGAACGAAGGGCAAAAATATTGAAAAATTACTTTGAAACGTTTTGCGGCATTTTTATGCCCGAGAACGTATGCTCACTGCAGAGCGAGCAGAGATAAAAACAAATTTGTTTTTGTTAGATTCTAGATAAAATTCTTCCCAGCTTTCCATCTGCCCATTCGCTTTCCCCGGAAAGCGAAAAATCTTTTATTGAAATTTAAAATATGTCAAAAAGAAGTTAACAATCAACTGTTGACTTGCATTCACTTTTTATTAAAGTTGAAGCGCCGCTGCGCCCCCTTCTCTATGTGAGCCTCATTCGGTGGGTTGACATCGGTTTTGTTTATTCTGGGTTGAGAAATTAGCCTTTTTAATATGTTTGCCTTTGGTTTCCTTAATTCGAAGATCAAATGAATATTCATACAAAAGAAATCGTAGATAAAAGATTTCATTTCGTTTTTATTTAATTCTTTAATGGATGTAATGCAAACTCATTTTATAAATTAAAAAGTACACATTGAATGCAGTTCTTATGAGTTTGAAGAGTTCCATTTAAATACATTAAAAATATTTTTGACTCTAAACGAGTTTTTTTTTGTTTTCAGATATTAAGATATTATAAAACACAACAAATTAGTTAATTACTTAGTTCCAACATTATCAGAATAGGTTAAAGTAGTAGCACTTCGAATCTGTTATGTTATAGATTTTAAGTTATTGTTAATATTGCAAACAATATACTTTCATCATCTTTAATGATAAGTGTGTAAAATACTATATTCAATAAATATTGTACGAATAAACCACAAACAGTTACTATTTCTAGATGCTTTGGTTAATGTAATGGACATACAGGAGATCTATGTGCAGTCTGTTGCAGACTTTCGTTTAAACCTTACCTAAGTTGCATACATATGCTAGTGTAGAGTAGAACAAAGAGTTTAATATTAATAATTTAATAAGAGTTTAATAATTGACAAAACTATGACATTTTTAAAAACTTGAGATTACATTTAGTTCCTCTTTTGTCTTTATTATTAATTTTAGTTTTAGTATTGCTATATAATTTAGCTATTGTGTTTGTAGCCTTCTGAGTAATTTTATAACGTTCCTTGTCATATATGTATACTAGAATTCATTATTTGGTTTGACAATTTCGGAACATAATCAATGTATTTATATATTTTTTTGTCATTATTATTGTTAGGTTGGAGCTTTTTGAAGGTCTTATTAAGCATCATAAAGACAAATTTAATATAGTGTACCAGCTGAATTGTAAAGGTGACGGGTACAACGTATGTAACAAAATATATATAGGTACGACTAAAAATAAGCTTAGGACAAGGATGGCTGGACATAAACACAGTTTAAAAAATAAAAGTGGTGCTGAAGCCAATACAGCATTGGCTGTGCATTGTATGGAGCATAAACATGAACCTGATTTTGATAAGGCAAAAATTTTATATGAAGAAAGGAACCATAACAAGAGGTACTTTCTAGAAATGCTCTCAATACTTCAAGTGCCCAATAATATAAGACTCAATTATAAAACGGATACGGACAACTGTGCTCAGGCTTATAGGAATATTATAAACAAATGACACAGGATGTTTGTAAAGCTTTTTTTATAATTTTTATTTTTCTTTTTGTATTTTTTATTGTTGTTTTTTTTTTTCTTGTTGTCATCATTATTATTGTATTTATTGTATGATTTTTCTTTATAATCCGCTATAAAAATGGAACATCCTATATTTTGTGTAGTTTTCCCTGAAGATGACTATCGAAGATAGTCAAAATATCGGAAATAAAGTATAAACGAATTTTAAATATAAATAATAAATCAGTGTCTTTTTATTTATATTTAAATTTGACCAATTAGCCCGGTAACAAATTATTATAATAATAATTTTTGGTCATAAATATAAGTATTTTCAATTTTGCTATAAATAAAATCAAATATATTTCTTTAAATAGATACGTCGCCTCATACAACTTATAACAAATACTTTTCTTAAACTGATCATAAAGTTATACTTTCCAGGTTTCTCTTGAAAATGATGACACTTATATAATTTACTCGGAAAATGTAAACGCTCCGAAAGTCTTTCGAAAATATATGAATGGTCACATATAAGAGGTTTCTCCTTAAAAAACCACATCCTCAAAACACCTTGATATATCGGGACTTTAAACTTATATAGTATGTACCGTCTCTGTTAAACACAGCCTTCACCATTATTGTCAGATATGCGAAAAATCACATAATAAAAGCTCATCTCTATGGTATATGTGCTATCAGATATCAATTGATTAAAATTGATATCTGTGGTGGTGGATAGTCTGGTGGGTAACATAAGCTTTACCTCAGTCTAAAGGCCACCTAGTATACAAGCCTACCTAGGAGATCTTGAAGCGCAATTTAATAACACTTTGATGTCTTTCCTGGCCGGTGACTTGAATGCGCATCATAAAAACAGGATGATCGTCCAATTTGCCATTGACCACTTACTGCAGTTTCACGTGTCTAACAAAAAAACCTACTGTGGTAGAGGTTTAGGCAGTGTTTAAGTAGAACAGAGGCCAAGTGCCTGTTAAAGGAAATCAAAAGAAAGATTGGCATCTTCAGAAATGAAAACTGGGGCTTAAAGATCGCCGCTCTCCTCAAAGATCCGATAAACTTGCAAGAAATGTAACCAACACGCACCAGGAGCATGTTAATCTCATCCTGAAGTTCTTTCAGAAATGGAAAATAAAAATTAACAATGAGAAACCTAAAGCCCTGTTTATTGCTCGTAAACACAGGCAGCATCCACTGGCAGTGAGAGTTGGTGACATCGCGATTAATTGGAAGGACAGCATCAAATACATAGGAATCACGTTTGATAAGCGGTTCACTTGGCACAAGCACATACAAGTTTAAAATAGTAGTTTCGCAAAAATACTGAAATGCTTACAATCACTTTTCAAACACATCTGGCTGCAAAGATCTACAGCCAGATAATTAGACCAGCACTACTTTATAGGTGTGTCGCGTATAGCAAAGCTGCCGACTCTCCGAAGACTAGTGCCCAAATCACTAACTCGGAAAAGGTTCAGCATTTAGTGATTAATTCAAACTTTATATTAACTTTAACTTCTGTAAATATAACTTCTGTGTATAATTTCTCAATAATTTGGTAATCAATAGGTAACATTGAACTGGAAGGGTCTGTGTTTATTCGTCAATAATACTATCTGATTACGGTGGTCTATCACTACTGCTTGATATTTGGTATCTAATCTACCATTAAATATTTTTGAAAATTTACTTGAGTGCCATTTGATATTCATATGTTATATGATCTGGAATACAATGATTGGATCAGTTGTAACTCATTCATCCCTTGAACATTGAAATAGACAAACACACCCAATAATCCACTAGGTGATCCAGAGTTTGTGTGTATGCCATAAGTTCCGCCTGATAAACGGGAACATATTTTTTTAAATGTATAGTGCACGTCAGATTTTGCTCTTTCGAGTAAACTCCAGCTCCAGCTCTGCTATCCATTAAGGAGCCATCGGTAAAGATGCAGCTGTCATTCCTTTCGCATTCATCATATGGAAGGTCGTCTACTATCAGTGTTCTTTTGGACATTTTTGTCCCAATGCGAATTGCTGTTAATACCGTCCTTTTCTTTATAAATAAATCCAAAGGAAGCATATCTAGCATCGCCTCTAAAGCCGTGTTGGCGTGGTGCGCTAACATAGCACCCGTTACTCCAATCTTAATTAAATAATAAATGTTGTAATCGTTTTTGCTGCAAGCACGCCAAATTTGTTTTACTTGCAAAAGGCTACAGGTTGTCTTGTAATTTTATGTTGCAAGAACTGTAGACTACTACTTGATGCAATCATTGTTTACATTTCTGCGCTAAATATCTCTCACGTCTTGACTTCGCTGACAACAACTTATATCCACTTTGTCTGGAGGATGGCGTCTTCATGGAATATTTTTTAAGCATCCATCCCGCTCTTTCAAAGCACTGACTGGTATTGAGATGTCAAAGAAAATCTTTCGTCTTGACTTCGGTGACAACAACTTATATCCACTTTGTCTGGAGGATGACGCCTTCATGAAATATTTTTTAAGCATTCATCCCGCCCTTTCAAAGCTCTGATTGGTATTGAGATGTCAGAGAAAGTCTTTCGTCTTGACTTCGCTGACAATACTTATATCCATTTAGTTTGGAGGATAACGGTTTCATGGAATAATTTCTAATCGTTCGTCCTGCCTTCTCAAGACTCGGATTCAATGTCGTAATATGTAAGTAGCTTAAATATTAGCTCCCTATTTCTTCCGCTATTTGTGTTTTTACAAATCGGTCTTTAAATCATTTACATATCATTTATTAGTAGGTTAAAGTCTCACATTATGACTTTCCATCTACTATACAAAAAAAAAATCTCCTTTAAACGTTTTTCCTTAAATTTTAAATAAAGAGGTTTTTCGCACAGCAGTGAAACTACAACAACAAAAATTCATTTTTTATATTATTTTAAATAATTGACCCATCATCAGTGGTCTTCGAAATAATTCTTGTATTTAATTATTCGTAAATAATTTTTTTAGACTGCAAGTACCAGGAATCGATTAATTTTTATTATAACAAAAAATAGATAAAAGAAATAAAAACAATTATTTAATTAGAATGCACATCAGTATAATATCATTTTGAAGCATAAGAATATATAATAAACTATAACTGAAATATCCGGTGATATGTCAGCTTTTCAAATATTGACTATTTCGATAAAAAATTTTACCGTAGGATCGTAACAATACAAAATATTAAATATTAAAAGAATTTTAAAAATTAAATTCGCAATGACCGGAAAATAATCTTAAATGGAAATACAAAATAAATAAAGAAAACAATTTCACATTCATATCTCAAAAGTTACGACACCCGAGGGATGTAGTTGGTGTGGTCACTACCTAAATCACTAAACCAGGCAACAGCCAGCCACCATCCACCATCCACTAAAAGTACACATCGATGGGAGTTCAATATAAAATAGCTCTGATGTATTTAGTATGCGAAACACATAGAAATACTGAAACATATCACCGCAAAGCCAAAGCCAAAGCCAACGCCAACGTTCGAAAGTCGAGGTTGTGTATGAAATGGATACGTGCACTTGCACTTCGACGATATTCCGTGCTCCTTTTGTCGAAAGGCATTTTACAGTTGATTCAAAATAAATTTCATTTTATGCTTATTTTATACGAGTTTTTTATGTGTTCTGCTGACCATTTTATGCTGGAATTTATTTATTATGCAGCTCCCAAGTTTAAAATAAAATAATAAGAATAAATCGTTTATTGCTGGACACGCCACAACCGCCAGATGCTGCTTAAGCTGCTCTTGCTCCTGCTCCTGCTCGTCCTGTGTATGATTCCATATCAATTGCTTTTACTGGTGTTGCATTCGTTTGTAGTTCAACCTACTGATTCGCTTCCTACATATACCTACGTATTCTTTGGAAGTGTTCGACCTTTTAACTTGTGCACGGAGGTCGCATCATATAGCCATTCTCACTTCTCACATCGGCTTATACGCTGCGATGTAAACCTCAAAATAATGTCCGGTTCCTTATACCAAATTTTCTCGTATGATACAATTTGAAAAAAATTGTTGAAAATTTATGTGCTCTAGTAGTGTTTGGCGGAGTTATCCTGGTACCATTTCCTATTAGATTTTTAAAAGTGCGCTTCATTTCACTCACAAATTGGTTTGAGTTGTAAAATTTCTGTTTTATCGCTTCATTGCCATAATAAGGACAATTTATTGAATTTTTTTTATTAAAATATAAAAGGATGAGCATAAATTTATTCTCGACCACCGTGCCATGTATCACAACTAGTTGACTCCGTCCGTTCCCAACCAAAATATAATTTGCTTATTATGTGCTTTGTTGCTCGCATTTTTAGTTTTAAATTGTCCAACGCCTGCCAAGTGATACGGATTCCCTTATTCCTCACATTATTGTGTAATTTTTTGTCATAATTTATGTCACAGGGGGTTTTCTTTGCCTTCGTTGGCACTTCTCTATAGTGGATGAATTCTCTGAAAATTTATTTAAAATTTTTCTCTTTCATATTTATTATTAGTAATTTCGAGGGGCGTTTCTTGTGTTCCCGTGGGACTTTCATACCGAAATGAACAGCATCATCAGTAACACCAACAACTTTGAAAGAAACAATTGACAATTTCAGCCTCTTTGATATTTTAACGACTATAACAGGATTTACACCGTAGGACTTTGTTGCAACGAAAAGAAAAAATTATTTCAGTTATTCAATTTTATGTTTCATCCTTAGATCTAAGAGTAAAATAATTTTATTTCATAACAACACAAAGCAGTTAATCTTTAAATTAACAAATAATTTGTAACTTTACTAGACTTTAAATATTGAGTAAAATTAAATTTGTAATTTTGTGCCATGTAAGTAGTAAATATACAAACTAATACAAAATTACCTACGGGTTACAGGTCTTTAAGCAGCCTCAAGAATGAAATCAACTCATTGTCAAGAACTTTAATTGCTTTAAGTAAATACAAAAGAGAACTTTAAATACTACGTGTAAACACCACAGGAACGAAATCAACCAGTTCAACAAAGAAGAGGAAAATATTCCTAAGGTGATGTGAAAATCACTTAAAGAAATGATAATCGCTTTGTACACACGCGTTTAACTCCAGAAAACGAAACGAAAAACAATTGAATAAAACTCCTGAAGGAGTGGATTAACCCAACCGAACAAACATGAATACATTGCGAGCAGGATTCACCTGTGAGTGTGTTCCTATGTGTGTTTATATGTTATATGTTTATGATATAAGAAGGTAATTTCGCAAATAATGGGGTCAAAGCCAAGTAAATACGCCCGTAGAAGTGGGTTTATTAACAACAAAAATACACAAGTTCAATGAAAATCGCTTTTGGCATTATTCGAGCGTACGTGAAATGTTTAAGCAAGTTACTTAGCAGGAAATCGACAAGGATTAGCAAGTATGTGCTGCAAAAAGGCGAATACATATTTGGAAGCTAAAACACAATCAAGGACGAGTATTTTAGAGGATATTCGCCCTTTGCGGTGCAGGAAGACATATGTCTTTTATTGTGGCACTTGTACCATATACGCGTACGTACCCGTATGTGTGCCAGTGTATTCGTAAAGGACGTTGTCTCGTTTAGGCAGTAGCTAATGTGGATGTATTTTTATTTCTAGTACCACACTTGGACTAAAATAATAAAAATAATAAAAACCCATATCCTGAAGTAGCATCATAACTTTTTATACACACTTAACGCTTTTTCAATTTGCTAAAAATCCCTCACTTCACTGCTTGTGCGACCGCAATTGATTTTCGGTAATCAAACTTTATTTTATGCGAATATGATTTTGATAGCAGTTTTGAAGTGTTTGGGTTATGAACTCGTACTCAAGTGAGTTGGAGTAGAAATGATAAAATTTACTAAAAATAACTTTTATTAAAAGATAAAATTTTATCACTTCATATAGAAGAATAATATAAGTTTTACTTCTCTGAAAGTTTTTTGCGTCCCCTCTCACAATTGTAGAAGAAAACTTTGATGCGGTTGAGCTTGATTGATCGACAATTAAATGATTGTCAAACATATTAAATCCTCACAAGCTGTTAAGTTTTTTATGTTCTTTTGTCGGATTAGCAGCAGTTAATATCGTATTACATTCCACTTCTACAGAACACGAAAAATCCAGCATTGCTTACCCTAGCTGAATAAACTGAACTACGAGTATTTCACTTTTTATTAATATCGCAGCAGGTCCTTGAATTGGTTGGTCAGTGTTGTTGCAGATAATGTCAATGATGTCATGTATCCTTACATTCCTATGGCGTGACACCAGTCTGATAGTCAATCATTTATATTCTATTTGTACATAGTTTGTATTGTTTTCTAGACAGATCAGGGTAGTTTCGACGTTTTTAATGAAAAATGACGATTGAATCAAAGAATTAATGATTCAGATACAACATGAACTATGTGATTCCATAATTTTACACATGTCCTCTTTTATTTGTTTTTTTATCGAAAATCTTTGAAGGACAACTATTTAATAAAAATCGGTAACAAGTTTATGATTAATGTCGTTCCTCCTATGACAGGTTAAGCGAAGGGATTAAATAAACCTATACCTTTACCTAAATAAATATTTTTTTAATACAGCATGTTAAGTAACTGCATAAAATTAGATTTAGTTTTATGTTTGAAGTTTGAAGTCATGTGTAATATGGGTAAAATGGTTTAAATTAATGAATACCTAAATTGATTGTGAATCATAAATTAAAAAATTGTAAAGAAATTTTTTTTAAAAAAAAGGAAAGCAAGTACTAACTATAATATTTTGTTTCGTTATTTATGAAACGATGGTACAAAATAAGAAGAACACATATATAAGTGAACACATATATAAATTTATCATTGCTTTTTTTACTGAATATAATTAATAGCAATAATAAGGAGATTATTTTTTCTCCCACAAATGTCCATAAAAACATAATTCGATGCAATCAACGATTATAAGTTAGAACTCGTCCTCCATTTACAAACATTAATGATGGTAACTATTTCATGCGGTCTACCCCTAACTAGGTTTAAAGCCTCTGTAATTCTTTGAAATCAGAACTTCATTATGTGAATAAAATATGTTGGTACTCAAGAAATTTTCTGCATTCTATAGTATTTTAGTGCACCGGGTTTTATGGGTACTTAAGAGAAGAAGAACTTGGGAAGTTGCTTTCATTTCACACTGATAAAATAGAACTTATATTAGTTAGGAGCTAAAGAGATAAAAATTCCATAAAGTTATATATATTTCTCAATTTGGTAAATACAGCTGTGTTCGTAATGAACTCCGTATTCATAATATTCAATTCATAATGAAATTGTATTTACTTTCTTAATTGGCTATATCAATCTGTTATCGGATTTCGTTCAAACACAACACTTCTTCTAAGCCTTTACTTATTGAGCGTCTTTTCCAGTCTGCATATCCCTACCCATAATACTGCATATCTCTACCCATTTTTTTCTCCAAGCGTCTTTTTAAAATGGGCACATAAGCAGGTTATAATTATTTTAATTACCAAATTAGCAGATAATAAGATAAACAAACATTTTTTAAACAGAAAAAAAGAAAAATAAGCCAAAGGGTACTCTATCAGTGAGATATTCAGAACCACTTCATTGCTATCGTATTAACAATTAAACACGAAATGTTTTTATATGTACTTTGAATTATTTTTCAAGAAAAACCACACCTCCACTCCCTCTCTTAATATGTGAACTATTCTGCTTCATTACTATGTGGACATAATTCTCTAAGACTCAGCTGTTTTTATTACAATTTTTTATGTAAAAAGATAAGCTTTGTCGAACAATTTCCACTTAAAAATTATAAGAAAATTAAACATTTATTATTTTGTTTTATAATTAGTTAAACGATGGATATAGGAAGCTAATTATAGGATATCATTACGATAGGATATTAAATTAATCCGTAATGAGAAAATTTAACTAAATAAAAACCTCTATCGACAAAAATCTGGGACCACATTATGAGCATTGATGGAATTAATAGCCTCTGCATAAAGATGAACTTTGTAATTTACCAACTAATATATAAGAACAGTTCCCTAACATCATGTTATTAAAAAATGGAGACATGTTAACTTTTTGAAGACATAGTTCTTCAATATATAATCTGCTTTAAAACCGCTCAAGTTCTTTCTAAAACATAGATTTTCACGACACGGTGTGTGGTAACAAAACGGCGCCTATACACTTCTTGGATAAAAGAGGAAGCTCCGTTATTAATATCAGTAATCTAAGGCACTGGAGAAATTACAAATGTCTTGAGGTCTGTATATATTAATCACTCCACAAGAATTTTAACACATTAATTTAACAAAAATTATAAGCTTATAATCTTTCAAAAATCTTACTTGTTCGTTAAGGAATTGTCTCATACAAACCGATATTGAAAATTATATTATTAGATACTGTATCTGTCAAAACTATGATGAAAACGGTTAACAACAACTCAGCCCTCATGTAGTGATAAGATAAAAATTTAATTTTTGTTTTTATGTATCTAAAGGGTTAAATAAAAGTTTGCTTGAAAGAATACTGTTCGCACTAACTAAAATTGATTTTATACCGAACTTATTGTCAAAGTTTGGTCGCCACAAAACAACCAACGAGATCACAATCTTAAATACAAGACGTGATTCTCGTACAAATACTAAAATTAACACTTCAAGGAATGAAAATCTTCTATTGCTTTTCGCACTGCAATTAAAAGTAAAATAATGTTTTTATTTTGAAGTGAACGAAATTGTGCCATTAAAATGCAGAAGTTGTTTCACACGAGCAAACACTCACAGTCCCCGACACACACACTCCGCAAGAAAGGAACACATTTGACTCCACGGTTAATTAATCGCCATTCGAAATGGGCCAATAATTCACAAGAAATACGAATCCAAATAATAAAGGAAGAAATTCATTTCATGCCAATAGAAGGAATACAAACTCACAAAGGATGTTTTTAGCGTTGACGGTTCATTTATTGTACCGCTCATTACACATGTGTGCGTGAAAGGACATATTTAGCTCTAAAGCTAAGGAAAAAGTTATATGCACGCATAGGCATGTTTGCCACCACTCCATACTGGCAGGACATACTCACAAACTAATCGACAAACACATCATTATCAGTGAATTGTTTGTGCTGTTCTCTGCGTAAGCAGAGATGCTACTTTCGCATGGAGAGTGTGAGGTATGCGGCCCGTCCTGGTCCGACTCAATGGCACATGTAGGTGTTTCTAACTGATAAGCATTTCATGTCACATGTGCTTATTTATGCTTAAGCTTCCTTTCATGTGCTTAATTGCTTTTTTTGTTTACGCAGATACTGCGTTGTCAATGTATCTGATGAATGTCCTTTTAGCAGTGTGCCAGCTCCATTAGCGTTTATTGAAATGAGATTTAATTTTTTGTATTTTCGGCATTCATTCTGAATACTTTATTGAAGTTTGCCTTTATTGTAGTAGGAAATTTTCTTGCAATATCCGTTGTTTTAACGAAACGCACTTAACCATTGTCCATTACTTTTTGCTCATTTTGCTCAGGCAATTAAAATCACTTTTCCTTATGTGACATAACATAATCGAACTTTTCCTCTCACCCTCAAAATGTCAATCAATATCATGTGTAAAAGACCAAAAATATGTTAAAGTCTATACTACTTTTTCACACAAAAACTACAAAATTTCTAAAACAAGGACTCGGCCTTTTAACAAAAAAATAAGAGCATAAAAATTCTAGTAAAAATACACAGTAAATTTTCTTAGCTTAGTCTGAAGTGTTCTTAGTCCTGAAGTGTGATATCTAGATCTAAATTAAGATATTAAAGACCTTTTTACTTTTCTATTTTTATAAAAAGTAAAATCGAAAACATTGAACTGAATTTTCTATTTGTGAAATGTAGAATTTAAAACATAGAACTACATTTTCTATTTAAACATAGAACTAAATATGAGCTAAAATTTTAGAACTCTCAGTTTGAAACTAAATGTTTTTTAATAAGTTGGAACATGTAGTGTCCTAGGATCTGGATACTAATAAATTATTATTTTCTAACAATGGAGATAATGCTTTTGTACTACGATTTGTAAGCATCGTTTTTGTGTCAATTTTTTTCAAATTTATTTTCATATCATTGTTGCGATAAAAATTATAGAAATATAGACTTTTAAAAATGTTTCTGAATAACTAAAGATAGGTGGAAATGGAAAAAATGTTGATGCAAAAATATGTTTATCAACTACCGTAAATATCACTCACCTAGCATTTGCAGCTATAACTATTTAATAACTAAAAGGCACTTCGTTATCCATAAATGTTGCATAAATCTCTTTTAAACATATATCAGATAGATTCTTGGACCATTCAATCAAATTAACAAAGGTGCTCTAATGTTTTTTATCTAAATATTTTAAAAA
>NC_051846.1:137396541-137488821 GCF_002237135.1 Teleopsis dalmanni | reverse complement strand
AAGACAGTTTGTGTGTTTTTTGATTTTGTACTTTTGCACTGATAAACATCTGAAGTTGGCATATTTTATGTCTATGGAATTTTGTAAGATGCGTTTCAGTTTTAAGTAAATATTTGAATTGGATTAAAATTTTATTTCTCATTTTCTACAAAAAATACAAAAACTATTTTTGGTTAGTCAACATAACAAGTGCATCAAATTTTGTTTTGTTATTAATTTTTATTTTATTTTATTATTATTTTGTTACCTGATTTAAGAGCACCAATTCTGGCCTCGAAATCATGAATTTTATTACAAAAATTCGGCAGATATTGCTGAAAACGGTATCAATTACTTCGGATTCGACAGCAAAAGTAATAGTTATTGCATTTAACTTTGACTTCAGCCTCTGAATTTAAAGTAATTTATTTTCGATGTGAGCATATTTAATTACAACTGAACTGAACTTCAGTTATCACCTATACTGATATGTATCTCATATACCTACAGCCATTGTTAATTATATGGCTAAGCCTTGAACTCATTAACTTATGATTTTATTATAATTAGACTATAAATCAAATGAGGAATCAATAAACTACATTCACACAATCTTCTATGAGATTTTGTATACTTTGGTTCAATTATTAACACGCCAAACCTTAGTGGAGCAATATGGTATATCAGCTCATTACGCCTGAACCTCAGCTGACAGAGGAAATGGTTTGACACAAAGACCAGTGGCGTAAGCGAGTTTCCGTTTTCAAACTTTTTAACAAAACTCTAAAAGCCTCGAAATTTCAATTAAGCATCATTAAGTTTATTTTTTCTTTTCCAATGCATATTTGTAGAAAGTAGCACGCTTCTACTTTACACACGTCAAATAAAATAACTATTAGAAAAAGTCTGTTGAAGCCCCGGAATGTCTTTCAAAAAAAGCTTCATTGAGTTTTAATTGTCCTGCGTCAACCGAACGAAACGTGCTGAGATGACATGCGATTCGGCGTCAGTGCCACTTTTTACGGCCGGTCGCTGGACTGCCACACACTAAATGACATTTTCATTGGAAGATGTTGACTCGAGCAGGTTGGACAAATGACAGCGTAACAGAGCACGGAGCGTTTCAGCCTCAAACCCATTAAAATCACTTGGGTTGTTATAATGAGATTTCAGTGTTTCGTGACTAAAATGTAACAATTTTTCCATTTTTTCATAATTTTCTATTTATGCTGTGACTACGGATCGTCAACCCGGTAGCAATCTGAGTTTAATGTTGGTCGTCGCTGGAGCTGGTAATGATGATGACACTGAAATGATACTGTTTTTATAGCTTTAGTAACTCGTTGATCCATTTTCATTGTCATTGGCCGTTAGAATCTTGTGGTCATTCTACCAACAACTCACAGCCACTTTTCTATCGTTTCCAAAGAATATGACTTGCGTCGCTTTTTTTAATTGTTGACAGGAAAATGATTACAAAAAGAGTTGCAGGCAAATGGAATACTGGCATGTTCTCGATGGTGCAGTTTTCATTTCCTAAATGAAAAAAAACCTAAAAACATGTAATGACTTATTATAAATAAGAACACTAATGATACGAATCGTGACATATAAGAGTAAATTTTTACTTTTACATTACTTTAAAAAATTTGTCCATCCTAAAGTGTCAACTAAGCATCTCTGTCCGATAGGTTTATTATGAAAATAATAGATTGCTAATTTCAAAGTTCAGTGCAAACCGAATTGTCACTTTGAGTACAGATAAATCTCTCACAAATGAGTATAAATAATTAAAGTGCACTTACCGCCTCTTGGGAACTCTTTTGACGGAACCAATTCCAGTTTTTCATCAGCTTCGTTCAGTGTTTGCCAGCTATGCATTTGTGTCTCAATTAAACTGCTAATCTCGCTATGCACTGTACGCTGTTCATCTTGTGCTATTCAAACTTCCATTGGCCGGGCATCATATGTGGCAATAATTAACCGACTGACTAGATTTTTTTATTGTGCAATTTATAGATTTGCAGTTTATAATTTGCTATGTAATCAAAGCAGAACTTAACTACTGTCCTAGTCGTAGTCGTAGACGTAGTCACTGTCAATGTTTGTGCTTCTAGTGGACTCTTCTCATTCTTTCTAATCTTATCTTCCGCTGGCAGAACCACAATGACACCAATAAATGTGTTTTTTAATGATCAGCTTGGTTAAATGTATCTGAACGTGTTATTAACACGCAATTTCGTAATTTAAATGCTCTCCGTTTTATTGGAAAATGTATAAATATAATTTAGATGCTCTGAACTTCAATGCGGCTTAGAAAAATAATCAGTAAATTATTTGATCTATACGTCCATTCTACTCTGCCATCGTAATAAATAATAATTTTTATCTTCATTTGGATTTGACAAATTTAAAGCTCTTTGCAAGCATAATATATTGTAATACTTCAAATTTATGAGCTTAAAGGAAGGTTTTAAGTACTATAAAAAGCTAAGATAATATTTTAAGGGTGATCATTAGATTTTAATTAGTGCAGCAGACATTAGTCATGATTATTATAGTTTAAATTAGTAGTAATCTTGCTATAGTCACAGGTAAAATAATCAATTGACTTCAGCAACATTTCAACTTAAAAGATATCTGGGATTGTTTCTCTAATTGAAGTAATAGGACTTCTAAAAAAAAGTTCGATTATGTCCGGTAAATGTAAATATCCTTTGCTTTCAGAAATGTCAGAAAATTTCAGTCTTATATACTTTAAATAAAAAGTAAATGTCAAATTTAAATATTTATTCGTAGGTAGGTCATAGGTCTTAGCTGAAAACTGCTGATATAGATCTACTAAGACTACTAGCACTGAAGAAAATTTATTCATCCCAAGACCATATCACCAATTATTTCCAGGTCTTCTTTAAGATAATTTTTTTTTCATTAGATTGTTTTAGTGCAAGATATCGGAAGTTGATTAATATATGGAACATTTATCATAATGACAAAACAGAATACTGTGAGAAAAGTTCAATTACTAAATGGCTATATTAATATTTATCGTAATGAGCATGTAATGAGCATGTAAAATTATAATTATTTATCATATTTTTAAATTAACACAAAAATTACATTTAATAAATAAAGTAATCATTTTCAATATAATTTTAAAAGTAAAGTGATTTCAAAGGATAAACTTCTAGAATTATTATTTTAGCAATTAGATATATATTTAGATAAAAATTCACAAGACTCCCGGCTCGCAGTTAACCGGAGAACTGTGACTTTAATAAATATTTTGTACAAACAATAGATCCTAATCATGAAGAGCACATTTTGTCCTTTAAATGAAAATATCCTAATATCAGAGGGGATAAAATCTTCCATCGCAATATTCTGTCCTTGGTTCATATCAAAACCAAAAATCACGAAAAATATAACCAATACATTTATCTACTTCCAGACAGAGACAATATTCTTTATCTCAGATAGGTTCAGCAATCTCAGTTTTATTCCACTTAGCAGAACTTCATTCCGTCGTTGTAAGAATACAGCATCTGCTATGTTATGGAGAACAGTTTTTATAAAAACAAAAAATCTAAATATAAAAATTTTATTTAAAATCATAATAAGTACTTTATTTGCCTTATTATTTTCCATTTTATCTAATTCTTCTTCTTCTTCCTCTTCCTCTTCAATAACTTCGTGATTTAATCCTGGATATAATCCATATGATTTTAATTTTTTATATTAATTTATAGCGTTTAATTGTCTGCTGGTGGAAATAGAATTGCTGCGTTGAACCACAGATCTTGGACCCATATCATGTTTTCGATTGCTCGATAAACTGGCGATAAGCAGCCTTCTGTCTTAAAATCTGTAAGGGCTTATTGTAACGCATAATTTCGTAACTAGATAATACTTTATCTGAAAAAGTTTTATTTAAATTGGTTTACAAGATATTGAAAGCTTAGAATAGCTTCAAGTATACAAACTGATTATTCCAAAAACTGCTTTTTTATTTATTAGTATCAAATTAAAATATTTCGTTTGATCGAAATCTATATGAGGAGGTAGACTCCTTCCAAATTGATCAGGCAATGGAAATCAAGGGTTTAACGTTAATTAGATGAGATACATAAAACAACAAATGCCTGTTCATTCGGCATGTTAAAGAGCAGACTAGAGGAAGACTAGTTTGCATATTAACTATGTAGAATAAAGGCTAAAAGTTATACAGGTAGATATCTTTAGTTCGATTCGTTAGATCATACTTGTCAGATATATATATATAATGTATGAGGTTTGTAATATTTCCACTTCCGCCTTGTAAACATCTTACCAATCTAATATAAACTTTATTCGACAACGTAAGAAGGGTGTAAGATTGCATAGAAGGTTACCATTGATTCCATACTTCAAAACTTTCTTGAATTAATTGCAGAAGTACATTACACCTTTCATTCCAATCAACTTTAATTTGCCATAGTAGACCTTTTACTACAAAACGCAATTCTTCTCAATCGACAGCTTTAGTACATAAGAAAGTGCAGAACGGTTAAAATAGCAAAGGAACAAGATTTTCCCATTATCCACACTAAGTGTCAGCGCATAAAATTGCAAATGAAACAGAAATGCTTCCCATTGCCGCAGCACGTCGCAGGTAGAAATAAAAAGAAGTCAGTTAGTTTGTTGTTATCATAACGCGCAAACGCAAACCATTAAATCTGCTGCACCGAAAGGTAACTGATGGCATAGGAAGCGGCAACAGCTGAGCCGGGCTGCCTTGTGCGCAGGCAAGATGGCTTTACTGTGTTTAACAAACATAACCTTGCTACGGTCACAGTCGATTTTTCCTGTTGCTGTCGAGATCTTAGATGCTGATAAGAACTACCAACGCATTGTTGGTGGTAAACCAAGAACAAATGCAAATTCCGGTAAGCAAAAACGGCAAGTCGCCTACGATACTGTTGCGCTTCCACAGTTTTTTCGCACCGCTTATGACACTTCGCAGCTTAGAACTCTTCACAGCTGACCAATGTCAAAATGCACTAGATAGTAGTTATCACAGTATAATCTTAAAGAAGTACGCGATATGTTGCAAGTGGTTATCAATGTAAAATGCAATGGAAGCGCAAATATATGTAAATAGAGATCTATTCACATCAAACTTATCTAATAATTTTTTATACATGGAGTTTCATTATAAAATGTTTGAATTAACTTTGTCAACTTTTTTGATTGGATTTAAGGAATAACTTCTTATGTGAAGGCTGTAATACATCACATAATCCAAGTGGCCAGCGTGTTGCATAAACCCTATTAATCTAACACTTTTCTGCGGGATAGTGAGAATTTAACTGACATATGTCAAAAATACTTAAATGCCTTTTATTTCAGAGAAAGAAAGAAATCAACTCAGTTTCTGAAATAAAAGAAAATCGAACAACAAAACGTTGATTAACAAATTTGAGGAACAGGGAGGGCACTTTTGTTGCGCTTGGAAATTCCATAATGAGCCATGTCAACTCGCATTTGATTGAAAGCGGCAACAGTTGTTGGATCCAGGTTAGTAGTATTTTGGTCACAGACTTTTGATGTCAAATGTTTGACGCCACAATTGAACGTCCAACATGAGTCGGTGACAATGACGGATTTAGATGGATACTCAGGCATATAATCACGTTAATGTGCACTCCACAATTTTAATGAGAACTTTTTAAAGAACTACCAAGCCGCCTTTATCTACGATTATTTAATTATATTTGTTAGTTCATCTGCATTTATTATTATATAATTATTAAATTCTGAACTTAATTTGTAAGTAGATTATAAGATTTAAGTAAATTATAGAGATACGTATGTGCATATATTCATCACCATCATCACGAGAGAAAAGGATTAAGTTATGGTCGTCTGTCTGCCAGTCAGTCGGTCTGTTAATAGGGAAACTAAAAACTCAATTTTTCGAGCTAATTAAAAAAAAATTTTGCAATTTTTACAAATCCAAGGAGATTAGGTTTATATATATGTGATAGTCCTGTGATATCCTATATGTGATGTACCACCGAAACAAAACATTTAATAAAATTACTTTATAATTTAAAATATAGGTCTTTACATATACCTTGTGATCAAAAAAGAACTTATTCGTTCTTTTTTTGAATTATCGCACTTATCCAATCGGTAATATTTTTTATTTTCACGCTGGCAACACTATTTAATACAAAGAAATCGAAAAATTTTTGTGTGGCGATTTTTAGCTGAATTTCATTAAAAAAAAGCGGTGTTGTGATGTGGCCAAAGAGATGATTTCCAACGCAGATAGTGACCCCACATCAATCGATCGCATCATAATTGGTAATGAGGCATAGGTCTATGAATTTGATATGCCCACCAAACAACAATCGACCGAATAGTGCCTCGAAGGTGAGCCGAAACCGAAAAGAGAACGCCAAAGTCAATCCAAAATCAAGGTTATGCTGACTGTTTTCTTCGTTATTCGTGGTGTGCTGCACTATGAATTCCTTCAGGACAATCAAACGGTCAATAAGGAGTATTATTTTGCCGTTATGCGTCGTTTGCATGAGACCATTCACAAAAAGAGGCCAGATTTATGGAAGGAAACCTCATGGATTTTACACCACGATAACGCACCAGGTCACACAGTGTTGGTTGTCATCAACCAAGCACCGTATCATCAATATCATCAACTAAGCACCGTACTCTTCATGACCCCGTGTGACTTCTTCCTCTTCCCCAGACTCAAATCGCCATTGCGAGGAACGCGTTTTGAGACCATAGAGGCCATAAAAGAGAATTCGCTGCGTGAACTGGAGGCCATAGCGTCGGCGGCCTATAAAACTTCTATGGAAAATTGGATCAAGAATTGGCATGCATGTATTGCCACATGAGGAGAGTACTTTGAAGGCAATAATAAAAAATATTATTAAAAATTAAAATTTTGCGTGTTTTTTTAACTTCTCGTTCTTTTTTGATCAAATGGTATGTCTATATCTCAAAAGTTTGGAGTATAAATAACTGAAAACTATGTTAAATAAATTCTATATAAATGATTAGTAATAAACTTATATCAACTTGTACGGCAGACATTATGTACACACGTTTCGGTAGTCTAAATATATCGTTTTATCTCATCGAAATTTTTGAGACACATAGTTGCTATTCTATAAATTTTAATAAAGATTATTGCAAGTTTTTGATGACTTCAACAAATAATTAAGCTACATTATTTATATTTTCAGAACTGTTCTTATAGCACATAAAACATTTATAAACTCTGCCATAGAATAGTCTTAAATAGAATAAATCTGTATATTATAGCCTTAAACTGGTTCTTTTTTATACCTAGCTGGCATCCGAAAATATTGATTTACCCTACAGAATTTCTGCAATTTGAATATGATTGCACATATTATATCTAAAGAAATATATGTGAACATATATTTTGTGGTTTAATCGGCTTTCGAAACGGAATTTCGTAAAGTTCTTTATATGGAAACTTTTCAATAAAGGATTGCAGTGGAAATTGGTTTAATCCTTCCAAGCTACAGTTTGGAACCGAAGGAAAATTTATGATTTAATTAAAGAAATCAAAGAAATATTTTTGCATAGTATAATAAAAAACTAGAAGCGTATTGTTTTCTGTGGAACTCGGAAGACAACAAATAGATTTAAAGAGTCAATATACATATTCATAGCTCATACATCTCATCGTTCCATCTATTTCGATATTCATTGTTGACGGATAAGGCACCATAACTCTTCCGAAGAATATTTCGCTCGACACCAAGCAGTAGGACTTAGAAAAGGAAAAGAGGAAAAGTGTTTAGTAGAGTGTGATTTTTTTTTTGACACTAGAGGGCTTTATTTTCCAATTTTATACTTAGCCCAAAGTAACATGTACCGGAAAGATAGATTTTTCCTTAAATCTCTAGGCATATTTTATTTTTAGTGTTAATGCAAATTCCTAGATAAACTCAATCTTTCACAAGTTTGAACCCATAGTTGTGAACAATAACTTGTCCCTTAATAACTTGCGGATTATGCCTCGAAGATGAGGAAACGACTATGCATATTCTTTATAACTGTACAACTTTAACAACGCACAGAAGAAACTTATTTCATATGGAATTTCTGTCACCAGAACAGATTACGAGCTCTTCTCTAGATTTAGTTCTGGACTTTGGTCAGACGTCTTAAAGATCTTTTTGTATTTAATAGTGTAATTAGTACAATAGGAATTTTCTGGCCACAGTACTGGCCGTTAGGCGATGACACTACAATAGTTTCAATAATAATATATAATAATAATACAAAAAACTCGAAAAGAAGTGGATTTTCAAAACCCCATTTGACTTGGTAGAACTATGGGCGAGAAAACTATATGTTCAAATCAAATAAGTTATTACGAAAATGAAAAAAGAACATTGCAACATTTTTGGAGCTCTTCATATTTCAGAACTACTCCGATTACAGTGCTTGGTAAGTGTTCAATACTCTTCTTATGATTATAACTTTTCTTGTAGTTTATTTATTTTCTTTTTTGTTAATTTCATATTATTTATACTGAATAAATAATGACAAATATTAATGTATATGTAGGAAAGTAAAAATTTGCATCTGATAAAATGTTCTTAAATATATGCAAAACAAATTAAAGAGAAACCTACTATACTTCCACTTCATTCAAAGTATTGCAAAAAATAATTGCAAAAGGATATGCTCTGTTATGGTCATTTTATTTGTCTGCTAGCTAAGGACATGCCTTTGTTTTATAGGCGCCATGCGCTTCATGCTTAGTAAGGACATTCGCTTAGATGCCATTTACAGTGCACATGTCCTGTCGAAATTTAACACCAATTTTAAATGAAACAAAAGAACATGCCAAGGACTACAAAACACAAAACGAGGACAATTGAACTGATGGGCAGGCAATTAATTATTCTTTTCATTCCATACTGACTTAGAAATTGATCGAAGTTTGTCAAATGTTGAAAAGTTGCCACTGTAAAACAAGTGCAAGTGCTTCTAATCAGATCCGTAAGATCATCAAATGTTTGTCAACTACAAATGATGCCATGGTCATCAATTATCACAGCATTTTTGGTATATCTACTGATATGCGAGTACATAATTATTAGAAAGAAGTGTTCTTACCATACCTTCAAACGGTGTCAGCCGGCTTACAAGTGAAAACTTGTTATCCTGCGGTGAACATAAACGGTCTTTGCCATTTTTTCATTAATCAAACAGCACGGAATTTGCGAACAGGTACCAGTGATGAAATTTTTTCTTAGGTTAAGCGCCACTCTGCATAAATAATTACTCCTCCGTCTACTGAACTCCTCCGTGGCACGAAGGATATTCGTGCATCCGTTTTTATCATTTTTCATGATAGTTTTTGGTTTTGTTAATCAATCGACACAATTGCTGCTTACGAAGGATACCTCTGTTAATTATGCTCAAATCCTTTTATCTGCGTCGGCTTTCACTTAAGCGGCGGAATTCTAAAAGAAAATTTAAGTTGAATTCTGATGTGATCATGATATCCTTGACCACCAAGTGTGCGCGGATTGTAAACGTATGTCCTTTCTATCTGACCTTTCTATCTGTCATATTTTTTATGAAGTTAACGAAAAGTAATTAAAAATATAAATAATTGCCAAACAATGATTAGACGAAAGGAGTTAAATTATAAAAAAGAAAATATTTATAATGAGTTTCAATCCACCTATTATTAATCACTGTTAGTTTTGTTATTATAGTTAAGATATTAATATTTTTTATACTTTACCTTATATTTCTGCTACAACCTAAATTTCTACTACAAAACTAACAAGAGGTATTGTATCTAAGTCTATTGAATTTAAACTAAAATATTAAATAGCTGATAAAATGTTTACCTTATAAATGTACTGCACCCAACAAAAACAACAAAAATGTGGATAAGTGTTACTTGGATCAAGGATCATTTTAATGTTATAGTAATAATATATTTCTAGTTTTAATAAAATTAAAGAAACTGAAACCTATCCAAACCGTAACAACCAGATAAGCAATACTATCTAGTCCGCAATCCGAATAACTATCAATTAAAAAAAGAAAAATGTTCGCATATCCTTTTTATTTATTTTTTTTACTTAACGGACTTCAATATTAGCATCATCATCAATATTACAAAATAGCTAACTACTCTATGTCCAGAGCAATATTCTCATTCGATTCGAAATATTCTTATGTTAGAGACATTTTATTAATAAGAAATACTAAGAGATAATATAAAATTGACACGAAACTAAAAATCTCTAGATGTACTGTCAATGAAATTGTAAGATCTACTGATGGAATTGAGAAGATATTTCAACACAAAGATATGATTCACACCTTTTCCAATTAAATTCAATAGTCGGAATTATCAGGTCATAGCGTAAAAGAATGTATGAATGTATAAATTGAGGGACGGATCTCGCCTAGTTAAAGCAAGTAGATTATCAGTTTATGTAAACTATGGGACATAAACTTTCAACTTTAGTTAATCCACCAAATGCTTAAGGTTTGGTTCACAAAAGTTTGGGTATAAAATTAAGTTTGTTTATCCCAAAAACTGAGATTAGTCTCAGTTGAAATAAAGAAACGGAAGCAGCGAAATAAGAGAAAGAAAGCCCCTATACCTAACACGCATGATCAAATTATAAATATATTCGCTTGATACGTCTTGAAAAAAGCCAATTGACATAGTAAAGATACCATAATCTTGCTGTAAATTAAAAAGCAACTTTCGATATAACTGCAAGAGAAATTCTGATGTTTGACTTTCTTATCATTGTAAAGCTAATTTGCTATTGCGGCATGACATTGAGTAGTACCCGTACCTCCATCGAGGTAGGATCACAAATCTCTCTAAACCCTCTTTAATTTCGTGATGGAACTAGTTATGTACAAGTAAGGTTAATAGCACTGGAAGTCTGCAGTCTTTGAGAGAAAAATTCTTAATACAATCTATATTTCGTGACGAGTTGGCGATGAATGCCGCAATGAATTCAAATAATGCTACGATCCTTAGCACGATACTGCCATTCGCGAATTAATATTCAGTGGCTCCTATTCCTGTCCTATTCAGGTGTCCTATTCAAGTATTGAGGCTGGAAGGGAAGACTGTGCCTTCTGTGGAGTAATTAAGTTGAGAGATCTCTAACCATACTTAGTGTAAGAGACTAGAGAAAAAGCGCAAGCAGTAGAAGTCTGGCCAGAAATACTAAGTCAACCCTACAATACATTATTTGAGCAAAATAAGGAAAGAAAGGATGAATTAAGTGTGCAAAAATAGATGAGTATGGTATGCTAAGATAGGTATGGTAAGATAAAATCTGTATATTATTTAATGGGTAAGGTAACAGCTAACATTTTTCACTAATAATACAAAATAAAATTCTAGTATACAATAATTATTTTATTAAAGAGTGCATAATGATAAATGAAGGTTCAAACGTTTTTCGTCTCAAAATTGATTTTTATGTGACAACTTTAGTGTTTTACGTTTTATTATTTAATATTATTTGTTTAATAACAGAATTTAATGAGCCATACATAATATCAACGACCGTTCTCTGTAATATGTACTACATATGTATCTGCTTAAGGTTTGCATACCTCGGGTTTATTTTTGGATGAATAGAGAGATTAAAATACTGCATTTTAAGACATATGCCTTAAACGAAGGTATCTTAAACCACCATTATAGAGTTTTTAATATTTTCAATTAGTACTTCATACACCCTCATTGGAAACTATAAAATCAAATATCCTCACACTAAACATCCAGTCTCAAATATGGCTGACGAAAGGAAGAAATCATTGTTGAAATTATTTTTAATAAATAACGGTTGGATGAACACTTGAAATGCCAAGGATTTGTGATTTCAATTTCGGCAGCCATTACTACATAAGGAGGAAATTTCAATTTCAAATCAGTGCAACGCGTACGACACAAAAACGTCATTACCAATTTTTCGTCAACCCTTAAATACTCAATTAACTGTGCCAGGACACATTCAATGCCTCATACCTTATATTCCCATGCCTTTTACTCTTCCCGCGATTATTGCAACCATTTTAACTTTTCGTACAGAACGTTGGAAGCGGCTTTTTAATTCAAAACGCGTCAAGTTCTTTTTGTTTGCATTATTAAGAGTTCCATAGTTCGGCTAATAAATGAGTGCTCTGGTTTTATGTACTCCTATCGCATTTGCATACATTAGTAAAACTCCTTATGTACATGTCAAAAGGATAATCAGAACAATTCCAAATGCCGCATTAATGAAACTCACAAGGGGCTGATACTTCAGATCTTTAAGCCCTGTACATCAACAAAAAACTCTACAAAAACATTAACAACAAACATGAATGGATGATTTTGATGGAGTGCAGATTTATAAATAATGTCCTTTTTCATCATGAAACCCATCGTTATTGTTGTTATGTTGTTATTGTTGTCATCTATTGCGTGGTGCATGTTGCTCATTATAATATTTTGCATAATGAATACTGTCATTGAAATTGCCAACAACAACCCCGCAAAAAATCAAAAACAAAACAAATAAACAGAACATAAAATGGGAAGTATAAAAAATATGAAAAACATAACGAAAGGGTGAACATTCACTTTATCTCTTTCACACACATTTGCCTGTAAGACTGCGCGTTACGAGATCCTTGAATGCATTATATTCCATAACAGCAAAGCAAGGATTATGAGTTTTTAAATGAAAAATGCCGCTCAACGTACTTAACATCAAAATTAATATGCTAACGCATCACAGCACTTCATGGGTTAACGTATGCAGCGCACCGTACCGGGCCTCGCCGCACCACACCGCGCCGAACCATATCACATTCCACTCATATTCATAATTAGAAATGTTGTGCTGCTTAACAACGCAGCAGAGGCACAAGCAAAGCAGCAAGGGTAACTTAACCCCTTTGTGTGAATGGGGTTAGTTCGTTGGCTTTGTTTTCTGGGCACATTTTTTATTATTGAAATTGACAGAAGTATGTCATTAGCTCGTATATCCGCGCTCTCATGCTCTATTCAGGATTATTGTGTGGGCTTGAATTCATATTTGTAGTATATAACATACAATATATGGACAAGATTTATTTAGTGCGTATGTTCATAATAAATTTTTGGTGAAAATAAATATTTGATTTCAACCCGGAACTCAATTTGAACTGCACTTAAATACGAAAGTTTCACTAATTTTTAATTCGGTTGAATTTAACTGAAATTTAGTTTCAAATAAAAAAAACATCCTCTAGAGATTCTATATAATAATTGCGTCACAACTGATAAATAGTTCTACTCTGTAAATATTTGTCTTTATGAATTGAGTTTTTGTTTCGATTTATCAAGCTAACAAGTATTTATAATTACTTTCCAAGTTTATGACTTATCTTCGTAATTGTTAATGTAGACTTGTTAGCTGTTAGCACCTTATTCAGGCCTTAATATTCTAATTCTATACATTTAAGATAGCATCAGATTAATTTCAGTTATTACAGTTTCTCGCAACCTTTTTATATTCTTCTATTTTTGTTCCAGATAGAGCTAATGGATTTGGCATAGATGGAGCTTAAATTATGTGTTTGACATCTGCATGCAAATTGGCTTCTCTGAGATATAACAATAATAAATAAAATATAAAACAAAAATTTAGCCAAATAGCTAGTTAAAATATTAGTACTACAGTAGCCTTGATCAGGGTCATTGTCAGTTGAGGTACTATGCTCGAAAATTGAATATACTGTCAATTATTCTTGGCACATCTTTGAGAAATTTGCTTTACATCTATTCCGTCTTTGTCAGACATAAACTAAACGGATATATAGGTACCAACATAATCTAGTCACAAAAAACTGCTGATAAATTTATATTACCCAATACCAATTATAAAATTAAGGACTTCTGATTTTAAACGGAAATCTTGCATACTATCTCCTCTCCGATCCTAATCACTTTTTTTCCAAAACAAAAAATGATAAAAGTCACTTGATTTATTGTTAAAACCGCTTTTACTAAACTGAAAGTAAGTTAGTTACCAGCCAAAAAGAGTCCGTCTTTAAAATATATTGCATAATGTTAAGATCTTAATCTTTACTCAGAAGCTTTTTATATCAATCTTCAATAGTATCAAATATATTCTAACGTACTTTTCTGATTTAAAGGCATTGTTTCCTACTGTTTTTGTTGTACCTTCTGTATTTATATATTAGATTCGACTTACTTCACCTTTCAACTTTTTTTTGGCTACTAGTCTTTTTGATGTGCTTACACATACCTTATGCGTTACTAATATCGCATAACTAAGACGTATGATCGAAAATTAATATTAATTTAGATACTGTCTATGGTACATTAGGGCCAATGACATCCTCAGAGACCTCAACATTGATCCGATCAAAAAATACATAAAGGATACAGCCCTGAAAACTGACAGGCTTACCAACACCGCGTTATCAAATCTCAGAATGGTTATAGGCTCCTCGCGGAGGTACGCAGATCTGAGGTCAATTATTGCTTAGTTTGATGAAATGATAAACAATAATCCAAGACGTAAAGAAGGGTTTTGAAGAAACCTCGCAGTTAGTAGAGAGTAAAAGTGCTCAAGTGCACTGACTCAACTAACTTTAACATAAATAATAATAGTTTACCTTACTAACAAGTGAAATTGGAACTAATTAATGAATCGCAAATTCCATCTAAAAAAATTGGAAATCATCTCTTCTGCAGAAATTTAATCGAGATTGAAGTGCCGTAACGTCCCAAAAATGGAGCCCAATCTGTGAGTAATTCACCTGGTCATCTTTGTTATATTGAGGTGTTGCCTTTAGTGTGGCAGCAATATTTTCGCTTCAAGAGCTGCACAATTTCGAAACATCACCCAAAGGAAAACATTAATAATACCCTGTATTTTGACTCTGATATACATAGAGATATTTTAAATGAAACCATCATAGATTCCGAAGCTCCGCTTAAAGAGAGGAGATTTGTCAATTTCCATTGGTTTATACTTCAACAAAAAAGTGGTTTCACAGTAAAAGTGATGTAAATTGTCATGTTCTTCCAGTATCGACCAAGTGAAGGGTACCCAGAAGAAGAACTAAAGATACTCGCTGTTATCAACTTCATTTAATCACAAGTCTCTAATTATCTTATATCAAATCTTATCGTTGATAAAGAAACTAATGTTATTCCTGATCTAAGTTTTTAAACGGTATTAGTTTTTATTTTAAAAGTAAATATTAAAACACATTTTGCAGTCACAATATCTCCTTGAAATCCCATACGAATCAATAAGTTGAGATGATTTTTAAAAATAAAATTACCAAGAGACTTCCTTCAATTTTACTGCAAATAAATTGTGGTAATCTGTTGGAAAAAAATACGACTGGCGTCAGAATTCTTGGTGCTACATCTGTAGAATTATGCTGTGATGTTCTTAACTATTGTCAAATATAATTGCAGTCATTAGAACCAATCGTGCAGAAGGAAGTCAATCCAATAACATAAAGCGAATACGAAGTTCATCAAAAATCAAACATAGTAACTGACAGATTCACAAAAGAAAGTTGAGAAAAAAATTACACATTAAAAATAGACTGTATTCCAAAGGAAAATTATAGGTTTTCCAAAGTCGAATATTTGTATTGCCTTCTTTTTCAAAGGTAAACCTATGGCTATCCTATCATTAGTGACAAAGAACCAAGTGAGGTGAAGAACAATGTTAGGAAATTTTGTCTGACGAAAATTGTGTCATTTACCGATTCGACATGTGCAACACGGACTTCTGCCTACTCCTCTCACTGCACACACCATTAAGGATTACGCTTATCGTGTCTATGTGTAGTAAAACAGATTCCTCAACAAAAAACTCATTGTCACTGCATGATATTCTTTTAGACTTACCGCCTACTCTTTTCCCGTGCTTGTGGCTTAAAAGGAAGATTAATGCGTTGATCAAGGTTTGACAAACTTCGAATGTCGTTGTTTTTGTACCTTTTAGGAGAAGAAGAACTGCTCATTATTATTTTAGGTCAACAGGTACCACTTCACAACACTGCACTTGATTTCTTGAAAGCAATTTTTTACACTTCTTCCAATTGATTTTCTGTTTTTTCATATTGACCTTATGGTCCTCTTTTAAAATTGTCATTCCAAATTTTTCTCTATTATTTGTACAATTCCGTCAAGTGTTGCATTCTTGTCACTTTCAGTCAATTTTTTTTTCAGTTAATTTTTCTGCTTTAGATATTTTGATTGGATTTTGCTTTGGTGTCATTGTTGTTATTGTATTGATATCCCAGAAAGGTCCTTTTTCGATTTTGTGACAACAAGTGTTTTCCTCTTCATATAATTGTTCTCGCATATAAGTGTCCTTTTGTTCTGCTATCAATTTGTTTTCATGCTGTTTTTGTGTCTTCGAGCACTTGAGATCCTTTTCGTATTCCTGGTTGTATTTGTTGTCAATATTTCCTATACTTCTATTCTTTATCTATTTTTTCTGTAGATTTGCGGTCTCATAAATTTTGTTTTTAATTTTATTATTTGATTTTAGTTATTTATTGATATGCAATTTATGAGTTCGTTGCAATACTTCAATTACTTTTGGTTGCACTGTGCAAATTCATGGGTCACCATTTCACACCTTCATGGGGTTTTACTTCTCCTTCACGTAGTGTTTTTATTTAATTTTTTGACAATAATTATAATATGACATTATAATTATTCGTGCTCTTTTATAAAATTTCATTCTGATATGTGAATTTTGACAATTGTAGGACCGCGTTAGTGGAGGATTGGTGTTAATATCACTCTGTATTTCACATAATCTGCAGGTGTAACTGTACTTTAATCCCGTCTTAGGAGTATGGTAATTAACAAAAGCATTTCAGATCTTTATAGATTTAGAAACCTGTCAATAGCTGTTTGGATTCTATTAGGTGTAAGGAATCGGCGCAATCCTTCTTTAACAGTGTAGTACTGATACGTTTCTAAGTTTCTAAGTACTAATACAGTCTGACAAGTAAGTAAAAGTTGAGGTTCTATAAAAAAAACTTGACAACTTTTTTGAAATTAACTTAATTCGAAGTATCCAACTCATATACAAAATATAACTGTTTAAAAAAATTAATGCTGACATTTCTATGTTGCCTCTTCAGGTATTCGCTAGCACAGATTTAAATGATTTGATTTTCTGCCCAACACCTAAGTGAAAATTTCCTATTGGAACAGCTAAATTAAATTTAGGTACACACACGCTATCACATGGGTCTATTCTCAAGTTTTAAACCATCGTTGGATCAAATATAAGCGGTACAGGCTAATAGAAGTCTATGTTCTTTTATTCATTACCATTGGAAATGGTCGTATTGAAATTGTAGAAAGAGAATTTGCTTAAACGTAAGATATCTAAAAATATCTGATATTTAATAAATGAAGTTAATAAAGTTATCTGATAGCCAATTTTATTCCTGAAGTCTTTCAAACTTTAAGGGTGTCATGTGGTATTACTTTAAAAGATCTCAAAATTTTTTGCTCCTGATGTGAAGAATAGCAATTACGTATTCAGTATTGTGCCAATATAAAGAATATACCACAATTTTTTTTGTTTCTTGTAGGGTCTTAGCAGTTCACTAAATTTTTGTGTTTTATATTATATTGTCAATGGGCGATATATCCCCTAATTCTCACTGAATATTCTACGAAAGTCAAGTGATATCTAATAAAACATGTTAAAAAAATTTTAAATTGTTCCTTGATGCTATTAAAGTCGTTTAACTTAATTTGAGATATCTTCAAAAAACTAATTACATTAACAATCTTCAATTTTACGATAAAGTTCTTAACCGATGGTGAAACTGATACAAATTTTATATTTTTTTTGAGAATTTTTGAACTATGTTGTAGGTATATTGTATACTATGTATACTATGTAATTGTAAACAAAAATAAACTACATATATAATAGATAACATCTTAATATACTGCCAAAAAAATTATGTATGATCCACTAGATTATATGTATTGATATCTTATATATGAAGTGCAAGTTTTAGCTATGTATTTTGATAACTACAAGTATTAAAAAAGGAGTATACTCTGCTTTAATAATGTTAACTATTAATCTTTACTTTAATAGTTAATTAAAGGACTCTATTGATTTAGTATTTTTTCTTAAGGGTCTGTTCCAATTTTTGAAAAATAAATATGTGCATCGTAGTGTCTTCTTATAACCAAGACGAAATCTATTCCCCTCAAGCACCTGAGTTACTCTACTACTGCAATTTACTTCACAGACATTTTTTCATAATTTTTTTATGGTGAAAATATTGAGAAAAACCTAAGCCCTAATAGATTAAAGCAACTTTACTAAGAAATATATTTTTTCTGCGTTTTATATAGTCACCAACAGAAACACTTTACTACGCAAAATATTATAATAAATTTATTTTCATTAAGTTTTTAGACAAATTTTAATTATCATTTAAGACAAACTGAAAATGAAATAAATTTTAATTTTTTTTAATTTTTCATTATATGGTATTTGCATAACTTTTGTCCCATAACGCGACACTAAAATCAACGAAATGAATTTTATTCTCACAAAATTCAAATTAGTTTCTTTGTTGTTATTAATAATTTTATTAATTTATTTGGTTTTTATTTCTCTGCATTCATAATTTTCACGACGACATTTTTCGGCCTGTGAACTGCCCTGAAACGACCACTAAATGAGCGAGTCAACAGAGTCAATCGTTGTTTTATGCAAATCCATCGAGTGTTCTTCCCTCAAGTGGAACCGGCTGGTCACCTAAACCACTTTTCGCGTCTTCAATTTGAGCCTCTGCCATCGAAAAGATAAGAAATCTAATTTTTCAGCGGCTTTCTGCCATGCTATGACACTTGCTTATAAAACCGTGTCTAGGCAATTAGTGGCGAGGGGCTTCATAAATTAATTTTACCGTCAAAACGCTGAAGATTGCTTCATTTCTTCTTGCTCTATTTTTTTTTTTTTTTTGTAATGACAACTCTAAAAATGTTAACATTATTTAAACAATTTTTAATTAAAATTTAAATGATAAAAACTAAACTGTTTAACTGAATAGCGATTCCTCAAATGAATATATACTTACGTCGTGATATTATCAGTAGTGGTATTATAATTGCAATTATTTTTGCTCAATAATACCAATTATGTACTTCTGAGATCTGTTCGATTTTTTAATTCTAACATGTTATCATATAGAATAATGTACTTTCAATATTTTAGTCAAATCGATCATATTTTTAAATAATATTTAGTAAATAATATTGTTGCTAATTGAGAATGTTATGTTCTTTGACAAGAAATTCTTTTCAAATAGAAGAGGAGCAATAAGAAGAATAAGAAAATCAGCAAATCCAATTTACTAAAAATATTATTAATATTATTGTATGCTGTAAAGGTATTAATAAGAGAAGACTACAGTGGATGTTCGTATACATCAAGGATATGATCAAGAATATGAAAAACTTTTATATATCATTTATGATGGATGCCTAGCAACCTCATGTACCATAGTGTATATAATGCCATTCACTTATAATTAATCATAATTTAGCTAAATTTATCATAATATACTGATATGTATTAATATAAATAATATTTTTAGTAATAAAATCAAAACGCAATTAATACCAAAGCACCTCGGTCGAAAGATTAAGTAGGCTTCAAACTTGTCTCATATTTCTTTAATTGAAAAATGTGTTTGTGATATTGCAGGGCGCACTCTACATCAAAAACCTTTAACCGACTATTCCCAAATCACTAAATCACCAAACAATTATATATTTTAATATTACACATATATATAACACACCTTCGTGTACATATATTTATATGTACTGGTACTTATAAAGGAACAGGTAAACAATATGAAATTTAAGACTAAAAAATTGCTGCCTCCGAGGCGTGCGTAATCGCGCAGTGCACTTCGCTTTGAAGTTCTGTAAACATGTTTTACTGGCACTTGGTCACATATCCGTTTAATCCCATTAAATCCACATACAATACAAACAGAACACATTGGAAATTTAATGGTCATAAATCAAATTTATTACATATGGATCAAATAGTAATAATAGCGCATCCTGCGACACGATCAGACACACAAAACCCAAACAGACACAATTAATTTCACTTCATTTTTGATGAATTCGTTCCACCTGAGATACTCGATCGTGTGAGCTGAGTATAGTATCTAGGAGGAGAATTGAAAATATGGAAGAACTGAAGTTACTAGCAGCAGTCAACTGTCAGTAGCCAACTCCTACGCGTAATTACAAATGTTTTCGTTAGAAGAAATGATATTGAGAAAGGATAATTTAGCATTTCGTGAATTTGGAACATATGTTCTTAATCCTTTGAGAAATTTTCTCATTTATTCAAATTCAAATTTATCTCATTTGACTGTTAATTTATAAAGTTTATTTAAGAAACTAACATGTCAATTATTCCAAACTGCAGTAATAAAACAAACCGAAATTGCCTAAATATTGCCGCACGATTCCAAACACTTTTTTCCTGGAATCCTGTTCATGTAAAATTCACACATAGGAAATATATTTTCGTCCGGCGACAGCAGTTTTGTTTGTGCCTTGTCATTGATCCTCTGCAAATATTTGGACTGAGACGTGATACTTTTGTATTGAACGCGCTACATTTCGAGCTATAAAAAACCAAAAGGAATCGCATATTCCAATGTGTTGTTATCTCAGGGTTTGTATGGTCATCGTAGCGGTTGCCCTTTTTGATGCTCTCCTCAAAGTTCCTGTTTACGTAACGCAGCATGTTCCTGGTTGAATCCCGAACAAGGACGTTAGATGCATAATAAAATTCAGGATTCTAATTTAAAAGGTTAACCGAACTGTAAAGTACCTTATACATTTATACGTTAGTAATTAGTATGTTATCTTAAGCTGGAGGAAGAAAGTGATTATCATTTGTCATAAGAAATGGCATCTGACTTGTCCCTTATATACCCAGACATAAAAAATAGTATGCACAAGTCTTATTAAAAATTCAAAAAAAATCTGATGTAAGGAGACAAATCCTTATTTTAGAAAATTATATTATGCCATTGTATTTAGTTAACTGGTTCTATATCTCATACTTTAGATATATCTGATACAAGTCTGATTTTTTTAATTAAAATCCTTCGCAGTAGCAGAAGACTTATATATGACTTAACCACGATTTTCTAGGTTGTTAATTCGTATTACGGAGTAAGATATATTCCATAAGATCGTAGTCTTCCACAATATAGTATATATTTATACATACATCCTTCAGAAAAGGTAGTTTTCCCAATAATTGTTAGCAATTCTATGCGACTTATGAATGTTCGAAATCGTTACGATACTTTTTTAAGAATTCACTATAATGTTAATAAATGTTAACATATACTTGGATTTTAACATTATATATACCTACAGTGAATTGATGGCAAGGACAATATTAATAATATTTGTATTCCTATTAAGATATTCTGCCTAAATAGTTAGGTTTGTTGATCGAAAGACTAGACGACGACCTAAGTTATTAAGGGGCCCATTCCAGGCATTGAACTTAAATTGAGAATTGCAATGTTAATCCAATATTTCTTTTTAATAACATATTAATATATATTAACATATATAAGTAACATCTAAATTAAAAATTCCATAAAGCGATCATGTTTATTCCAATTTATTGCGAAATTAATAACCTACAATAGTGGTTAATATCACTGAATGTCATCATTATTGAAAAGGTCTTAGGTACGTCAGCAAAAATTTGTACTAAAAATTCGAAAAATACCATAAAATTATATGATTGCAGGTTCATTGGAGATGATAGGCTATTCAATAAAGACAGTGCATCATAAGTTAATTTCAGACGATAAACTGACACTCAAAGTTATAGTTCACTAGTTCTGTCCTTATTTTGAGAAATTTAGAAATTTAACAAGAAATTCTCACCTTTTCGTTGATAAAACTAATATTAAAATTAGGATCAAATCGGATAACGTTTAATAGAAACGAAAACAAGTCAATTCATGGTATATGTGGAAAATGCGATATTTTCAATGTAAATTAAAAAAATTGAGAATGGGAAAAGAAAGAAAATAAAGAAATTTCGATTAAAATTAGGTCACGAGGCACAGAAAGCCTCGTCACGCTGCGCAGTATGCGAAATGAAATTTAGACGATCAAAATTTTGGTGTTTTCTGAAACCGTATAGATATTGGAATGAAATTTACCTTAAGAGTTTAATATTGTCTTTCTTTTTTTGAAAGTATTTTAAGTCAAATAGGCCTAATAGGGCTCCTTTCAGGATTGGGCACAAACATGATCAACTTTATTATATTTTAAACATCTCAAAAACTATAATAGGTAGCAAAATAAAAGCTGTCTTCCTTTTTTTGTAAGTATTTTGTGTTGAATAGGTCTAATAGGCCCCCTCTCGAGTTTGGGCCCAAACATGATCAACTTTTTATTTTTTAAATATCTCAAAAACTATAATAGGTAGCAAAATAAAAGCTGTCTTCCTTCTTTTGTTAGTATTTTGTGTTGAATAGGTCTAATAGGGCCCCTCTCGAGTTTGGGCCCAAACATGATCAACTTTTTATTTTTTAAATATCTCAAAAACTATAATAGTTAGAAAAATAAAAGTTAGGATACAAAGTACTTATACCATGCCATTAAGATTGAGAAAGTTTTGTGGCACTCTACCGGTTCTGAAAATACCGACCAACACAGTGTGCGTTGGTCAAAACAGTATTGTCAGAATGTGTGCCTATTGAGGCTAAATATTTCTATTTTATTTAGAACACGTTTTGAATTTAGGTCTTAAAAAGTATTCAAAATAGTAGTTAAACTACGAAACCAACAATTTTGTTATGACTATATATATAAGATGCCTTTTGGTCATGATCAAAAAGAGTATCAAATTGAATCGACCATTTGCCATATGACTGTCAATATAACGTGACCCACCCGTAAAGAAGAAGAATTGTAAAACTTTATCCAAAAAAATTCAAAATAATTTATTTCAATATATTTTTCCCATAAAAATAATAAACTATTGAACTTTCAATTTATAAATTTAGTGAATAAAAGAGAAGTTAAATGCTTTATTAATTCTTATTGGATTGCAACTAATTCCAATCAGAAAATTATTGATCCCATCACTTGCAGTGCCTTTCAAATGTTAATTCGAACAAATTCAAACCGAATGCCAGCAAAACTAAAACTGCATAAGATTTCAGTCAACATTTCAAAGCAACGAATTCAGCATAAATCAAAAGATAAAACAGCAACAACAACAACAACAACAAATATTTTGAAAATTTTACAAAATGTAATCAATTGAAAATAATTTGCATTAGAAGCCAAAAACGGTAAAAGTAACAATCGTCAAAGACAGACACTAAAACACAAAAGTCATTGAACAAAAAACAAAAGCACGAGAGCAGCAGGACAAGCAAGAGCAGCAAGGAAGGTGACATGGCAGGCAGCAAGTCAGGATGCGTGAAGTGAGACGATGTTGCGCGAAGTGGGGGAATATTTTAATTTACAGCAGCCACAACAAAATCATTCGTTAAAATCAAATTAACAACTCAGCAAACGAAGACAAAGAATTCTGTTGTTGTGCACTACGGTGGGTGGCGATGGAGCTTGTGCGTGGCTGGAGGGGGAGCAAGTACGGCTGTCAGAAATGCAAACAATGACAAATGCAAACATTTTTGTTTAAATTACCGTAACTGCTCCCGTGAGCTGCAAACGTTATTTAATTGTATGAAATTTGCTAAATAAATAAACTCACACACACACACCCGCACGCATACCCATGCACATATACAACACACTCTGACTGATATAATTTTGAATTTGCCACACAAGTTTGTGTACGAAAATAGAAATTTTCACGTCACAACGCCGGAAAAAAGTCATTGGAAAGCAACAACGACAGACGCACTTTAGACGCCCGCAGGTGAAATGTTCTGGTGGAGCAGAAAGGACGCCGTTCCACAGAATTCCAGCATCCAAAACGGAAAAACGGAAAAACGGAAAATCGTTCGAAATAAATTTGTGAAAAATTAATTTAGTGTGGAAATTTTTGTGTATTTTGCGTTCTTTATTTTTCACACGGAACGACGGTCCAGACGGAACGAGTTAAATGTAGCGTGGAGCGAATGGATTTAATAAAATCATAAATTGATGAGCTCCATCTCCAGCTTCAGGAGCTACGGAACAACAGAACAGAAACAAAAATTGATCTGATTTATTTAATGAAAAAGTTTAGTATTATGAAAACGAGCTAATCCTTGCAATCATAGACAGGATAGTAACCACAATCCGTCCTTGTAATGAAGAATAAAAAATGGAAAGAATTTAAAGAAGGGAAAGAATTGTTCCTATTCCTAATAAGAGATGCTGCCATCAATTGATATCTGAAGACGGACTGACTGGACGGTGAATATATATATACTCTTATATAAATATAAGAATATGTTAGTTAACTCTTTTTAACTTTTATCAGCTATGATCTGTGTTTAGTTCCATATTAAAATTACCAGATATCCCACAGAGTTGATTTCCTCATTATACTAAATATCAGTGAATCCAGTAAAAACTGTGATCAGCATTTATTATATTGCACTAATTTTTCTAATTTCATAATTAGTTTTATTTCTCGTTATCTTTAGCAAACGTCCAATGCTGTCACATAAAAATTTATCTCATGAAGCTTCTATAGGCACAGAGTACATCGTTTTTTAACGTAATAATCTGCCATTAAGGCTTTTCACTAAGGTGCTTTTAACACACGTATTAGTATATTGGAACGATAAATGCCGCATCTAAATTCCAACGAATTCTGTTATATGTTTGGTTATAATTTTCCCTATCGGAGGGACCGATGTTCATCTCACACCTCTGTTACTCTCTGGGATATAGCACTCGCTTGGAGAAATCAAGTTCACATCGAATGAAAGTAATGAATACAGTTATTCTAACTGCGTAACTTTGAGGTTTATCCACAGCTAACACGATACTCCCTTCGAAGGAACAAACCTCAACTGGTCAGAACAGCCGAAGTTGTGTCACAATCATCGCATCCGTGAGTTGTTTTTAGTCCTTAAACTATACAAACCTTCTTGTGGTCTTACATCTACCGATTGAGTAAATTATATTGCTACGAAATGACTTTTTTATATGTTTCTTTAAAGATCAGATTAGAATAAAATATTTATTAGGCTTCACCCAATTACTTCAATGCAATTCATTGGGAAATGTTTAAAGCCTATTCCAGACCTCATAGATGTATGTATATTGGTCGACACATAATAAATATATTTTTCCGCAAATTTCATTTTAATTATTATTATATTTACAGCTTACACATATGAAATTGATAAGATAATAGATAGTTCTTAGTCAATTGTTTGTTATGAAGTTAAAATATTTTTTTATTAAGGAAGAACCAAATTTTTTGAAGTAGTACTTGCTAAAATATCATAAAATGAGAAACCATGAAGACTTTGAAGAAATACTCATTGATAGTTTAAGGCATGATTGGGTTTAGACTAAATTTAGCATTTCTGTAGCATTTCTGTGGTGTAGCATTTCCAAATCATGTTACTATCTCTCAAAGTGTAACAGCCCATAATTTTTCAGTTCAAAAGTTTTATGTATTAACTGGGTAATTTAGGTAATCTGTGTTAAAAACACACCGATCAAAATTTTTTTTATTTATTAAATAATAGGCTATGAGTGCACCCCGAGCTAAAAGATCTTTTGTGCGCCCATCAAAATTGATTGGGTATGTGTTTTCCTTTTGGTATTAGTTTAAACTGCTTTCGAGGTAGGTGGTAAGCATCGAAAGCCACAGTGTAAGACTTGAACCTAATTCAATTATTTATTGGGAACGCGTTGAAAAGATCTCAGCTATCAGGCTATGAATAATTTCCGACTAAAACCGCATTCTAACAATCAATCTTAATAAACGTTTCCAGCAGTAGACCTTCCAGGAAAATATTTTTTGACAGCTTTTCAGATTGATTATTGGTTCAGACGGAAGACCTATTAAATTATTCAAGTTCGATCTGATGGATTTAGTCTATATCTTAATGTTTACAACAAACCAATCAACCAGACCTTTCATATACTTATATTTTGAATCAAGCCTTCTGCGCATTAAGTTTGGATTTATAACGCAATACAAATTGTGCTTGTAATACTATTCTTTTAGGAAGACTAATAAACATAAGCTTGAATTTATTACTTGAAATTGAACTAAAACTACCATTACCGACTTTAAATGCGTAATCCTAGAATATTCTACAATTCCAAATCTATGACATCAATTCTCATTTGAATCTTAATTTTCTTTGTAATTTAAACCCTTGTTTTAAGTATGTAAAATATTAATAAATTTAGAACAACTGACTTAAATTCTTTGTAGTAAATCCATCAAATAAATACAAACGAATTGTATTGTATATATTATGTAGGTACGTCCTTAAGAAATGAGTTTTCTCTAAAATGTCAGCAGAAATAGTAGTCTTTACTATTAAGCGTCCAAATGTTCGTGTTTATAATTTTTATAGCATACTTTTTGGATTACAAGAAATATTCAAATGAAGCTGTGTTTAACGCTCATAACGTCTCAAATTCTTCAAAAGTGGCTTAAAAAGGTTATACCTAAAATTTCTAGATTTGTGATTTTGAACATGCTTGGTTAGTTTAACGCTTCCAGTTGATACATCTGTAGATCTAGCGATATAAGTCTATATAAGTCTATGAGCATATCACTTAATTTTTTAGCTAGATGAATGAATATTTCGCAGAACTCTTAAGGTTGCTTTCATTTATTTATTCCTTTATTCCTTCAAATATGTTGCCTTAGCTGTCAACAAATAATTTAGTTCCGCAGAAAGTTTCACTTTATCTAACAAGTTTAAAATTTATATCAAAAAAATATTTGATTTCTTTTTCAATAATAATCGATATTTATTCTGTAATGAAAATTTATATTTTATATTTATCCTAGTACATTGCAGTATGCTTAGTTTTTTTTAAAAAAAAGTTATTGTCGATAAAATACTTCAAGATTCTAAGATTTTATTCAAAAATTTGTTTGTGAAAACAGGGACGGAAATTTAAGTGCTTTAATATTCAGATTCAGTAAAATTCAGATTATTTTTCGGATTTTAAAAACTTATTGAAAAAGGATGGGTAACATTTGCTCTTCATTAATCACACCATCGGATATGAAAATAAATATGTCCAAGCCACTTTTAACGTAAGTTTCTAATAGTTTATAACAAATAAGCATTACGTCGAAGTATTTAATTTTTTAGTCACAACAATGAATTGCCACAGGGACAGAATAATAATCTTATTCCCAAATCGACTTGTAGCTGCCATATTAAGAGTAAGAAAAGGCTTCAACCAGGAAAAAGAAAAAAACCTATCGGAAACTCACTTAAACGCAAAAATAAAGCTGTTCGGAAGAAAGTAAAAAAACTGGGTAAGTCTGCTAAAAACTTAATGAGTAATTCAATAACAGCAAATCAAGAGCAGGAACAACTTGATGAGGAAGACTTGTGTTGCTGCAGTACTCAGAGTCTTCCCATTACAGAAGTTGTTTCTAACGAAGAATATGAAGAATACTCTGATCAATTTATCAAGCAAGGAAAACGTAAGAGGCAATGTAAAATGTCCAAAAAGGCTAAAAAAAGAACAGTGAAGAAAAATAAAGTTTGTCAAAGACTGTGCTGTCGTTGTAAAGCTGCTAACTGCTCTATTACCGAAAAACTGTTTTCTAGTCAAAAATCAAAGAAGACGAAAAAAGCTAAGAAGTACAAGAAAGCTGGAAATAATACATGCCGTAATAGTACAGATAATTGCCTACCTGCAGAAGAACTAACTGTTGAACAGGACCATTTGAATGACCACCGAAGCAAGCAAGAGAAAGGAGAAGAGTGTTGTCAACTTGGTGGGATGTTGAGACAAACAACTAAACCCAAAAAAGTTGTGGTTGTCTAAAGGAACCAATAATTAACATTCCAAAAATAAGCAATTGCAAAATTTTGGTACTACTTTTAAAAATTCAATATAAATCTTAAAGTGCAGTTGTGCATCACTAAAATGCATTCATTGGAATAACAAAAAACAACATATTACCATAACATCTATTTTAGATACATACAAAATGAAGGTTCGGGATTTTCTATGTATAAAAACTTTGTTTTCGAATATTTTATCTACAAATTTGATTATTTGATTTAAGTTTAAACAGTTTAAATAGTGTTATAGATTAACAAGAGCTCCAAAATTCTGTATGATAAAATTTCATAAAGATTAGAAGCATCAAAACAAGTTTCATATAATTGTGAACAAATAACTATGTATGGATAGCAAACTTATTCTTCTTAACGGCACTTAATTCTAAAACGTCTAGGGGAATAAAAATTCTTAAGTTATTCTAAAGTGAATATAGAACATAAAACTAAAATAAATAAGTGGTAAAGACCACTGCAATATGGTACAATTCTCCAATTCCACAGAAGAATTATCATATCAACATCTCATAGAGAACTATTCGTTATTAGAAACTTAAATGAGTTGTTGTCCTGTCAGTTTGAATAATTCTTGTTGTTGTTGTCCTGTCCTGTTATTTTCTAGTGAATTCTAGTGAAATAGTTTTTCTAATATAATAAAATGTGAAATACATTAAGTTTTATACCAAAATTTTGTAAATATTGCTAGGATACCATATATTTTTTGAGTCACTCGATTTACTTCGTAAATCCTAAAATTCATTTAACTGTTCTTGGATGATAATGGCGAGCTTGTAATAAAAAACGTTTGCATCTATTATCATCTGTCTTTACATATAGATAATTTTTTCTTCATCTTATTTGGCATTACAGTTCAGTGTGAACCTTGACTTTCCTTATATTCGCATCACTCCTAATTTAGATAATCTATAATTTCATAATAGTCTACAATCATCTATAATCACTTCATTATGCTTCATAGGATTTGAACCAATCTTACTAAATCTTCAATGCAGTTTACTCGCTATTTGATATATGCAAATTTTTAGACTAGTTTCCGATAGTAAGCTACTCTCTGGTTCATTGCTCTGGTACACATTTCAAAGCAGTTGCATTATGAGTTTGAGGTAAACAAATACCCTAGTTTTTATATAATATGCGTATTGTCATCTATCTATCTACAAGAAAGATTGGAAATGATAAAATAATTAATGCCAAGAAGAAGCAAATATAATAATTAAAATAGTACTAGAAAATATGGCTGAATAAAATAATTTGATCTTATATCAAAAATTCCATCGGGAAGTACAATACTGCCGTTGTTTTTGAAGTATATATAAAGTTATTATATCAACGCATTGGGTAGAAGGACCAATGCTATTCTATTATTTATAAAACGAAATAATTCTTGAGAAACTATATCTATTTTTTTACTACAACTAAATAATGCCAGAATGTAGTGTAAATTATACAACCTGGTATTCTTAGCTTTATTGTCTGAAAAACTAACTTATATATATATACATATATATTTTTTTTTTAACTAAAAATATCCTCACAGTGTTGTCATGTATTAATTCTAAACATATTCCCTTCTTGTTTAGAGGGAGCGGTTATTCTAAAGAGGTAAGTGACTTACGAAGTCATCCATTATATATGTTTTATTGTAATTTTCTTTTTCGTAAATGATGTTCTATGACATACCACTATCTAAAAATTTTTATTTATATGTTATATATATTCAACAAAAAGACCTAAAGTGAATTGATTGCTTGATAATACAAATACAGAATAATCGTTTAATATGTGTAATACGTATATAATAGATGGACGATTTAAGTTTCTTGGGGATGCATTAATTACGTTCTGATTACTGCTTAAGATAGAATCTATTTTTCGAATATTTTAGGTTATTACTTAGTTACCCTATAATGTAAGCAAAATTTATTTAATCTAACATTAATAATGAATCTGATATGTTATTTCATTGTTTAATATGCCTTTACCAGAAGTGGATATTTTTGATCTAATGGCGTCTTAGATTGGTAAATCTGGAGTAATTTTTTCAATAATGCACTTTTAGTGCAATTTTATTTTTGATTTGTAAATCTGTGGCAAAATGTATAGCACTTGAGATTAATTTAACTGAACAGAAGATATTCCATCTATCAACTGAAAGCTAAAATATCAGCTGTTAAGGAAAGTCTAATAACGGACGACTTTCCAGGTTCAGATTAAAACCGTAGAGTTGCAAAGAATGTGACTAGAAGTCTTACCTACTTTTTAAGTAGAAATAACATTCTGTCTTCAGACAGAACCGTCTTATTAAGATAACGCAGGCCGTGATGACACACCTTACAAGACAAATGCTACTTCATACAGTAACTTTTTGTATATCAAATGATATTATAGGTATTACAGCATATTGTTTGAGCATCAATTAACACTCCAGATGATTTGAAAGAGTAGCAACATTACTCTGAAATTAACAGCTGTTTTATATGATATGACAAGTAAACTGTGATTTGACTCGTTATATGTATTATGAAAAATATAAATGTCGACTTATACGAATAAAAAAATGTTAGATTACTCTAAAAGTGTTCGATTCGATAACAAAATTTGACAGATCGAGAGTAAATCTTGATTGAATCTAGATTTACCAAGAGAAAACGCCAAAAGTTACTGATGTAAATCTCATGTTTCGCATTTTTTGAGTCTTTCAATAGTAACCATGTTCCAGATTAACTTGAGATTATCCATTTTCGATTCTTCCAAAGCTGAAACTAAAACTTAGGTAAATATTAAATTATGTTAATCTTAAATTTGGTCTAGTCTGATTCGGTGATAGTCAATAAGACCATAAAAAATCTTTATCTGGCAGATGTGTCGAGTCTTAAAGCATTACTACTTTTTAAGAGTTTTGTCAATTTTTAAACAATTATAGTAAAATATATATTTATGAAGCGATGAGATTTATTAAACATATTAAAAAAAATTGATTATTGAATTCTGCTATAAGACTGCGCAATAATCTGATGAATAGTTGATGAATCCTTATAATTCACGATTAAGTTTCCTTCTGCCATATTAGTCCTTCAGTGCATGGATGTGGTCTGCATCTAATTAGATGCCAATGAGTCATGACTATTTCGTATGTCAAACGCAATTCGAATGTTCACTCCAGCGACTTTGTCTAATCACGGTTTAATAAATTTCAGTCGGCAGACGCGTTGACATTTGGTGTCATTCTGTTAGCATTTCCTTATGAAAATATTGTGCTTTGAGGAAATTCAATAAAAACACAATTTTTCTCTTCACTTGCACAATTACAAAATTCTGTGTAAAATTGACTTGAACTTAGCGGAATTCATCAATCATTTCAACGCGTCAAATGCCAGGCGTTCCACAACGCGGCGCTTTCCTTACTATAGTAAGGATAACAATTATTGTTGTTGCTGGTGAACACCCTTCAGACATGTCACAGTCCGTTTTGTTTTTACACGACTTTTTTTGCTAACATTATTCCACATAAATACGTAATGTTGTCCTTCCTGTTAATCCCTAAACTAATGTTGGCTCATATGTAATTTTCGCTTTGCGGTTGCTTCGCAGACTGTGATTCCTATGCTTCGCCATTGTTTTCCGTTGGTTATTATTGAGCCATGCTTTCAATACTTCCCAACCTATTTCTTGCATGTTAATAAACAATCAATAACGGATACCACTTTCTTGATTAAAAATGTGTTCGGCATTGGTCGAGTATGGAGTCCAACTGAGTGACTGACTAACATATGCGTACGGAAATGCCAAAATTATATCTACAAATATGGAGTTCAATGAAATTTTAATTATCAGATTTCTCTTGAAGACGTACTTCTAGAGAATTAAAGTGAAATTAAAGTAACGGATCCAATGCAGCACACACTTTTTTACACATTTTGGTAATGGTTAGATTATTTGTATAAATACATTGTTTGTTCTCGACACTTTTAATAGTCCGAAAATATGCCTACATGACTAGGCGACGAGATCCATTAGTCGCAATGTGACATCGCATGCAGATGATTGGCAGGCAATGACAAGTGAGTTTTTCGCCTATTTTCGTCGAATGCCTAAGCGTTCGAGACTAATTGTGTCGTCAAAACATATTTTGACATCTTCACCAATGCAAGTACCCCGCACTTTGCACTTCCTCAGTTTGCGCCAAATTGCTGCTAAGTACCTTGTGCGTTTGGCTTGGGCGTGAATTCTTAAATGTTTTATCGATGAATTTTGAAAGATATTCTCGATATTCGGAAAGTGTTTGTTTCTTTGTCAACGAAAACCAGCAGCGACATAATTAAATAATTTACTTGTTTCACACTAAATTTGAGATGTCAAAAACTCATTTCGCCCCTTTGACAATTATGACAATCGGTTTTATTCTCAGACAACAGCAGAAAAAATGGAAGAAAATGTGTCATTTGCCTATTTTGTGTGGATTTGATTGAAAAGTAACAAAGAAAAATTAAATAAATATTTACCCGAATTCTTTGTTAATAATATTGACAGTTTGTTTTAAATACATATCGCGCAACAAAAAAAAATATATTTTTATTTCAAATTTTTAAATTTTAAATATTTTTTATGCCACGACATCCTCCAAAAATAAACACGATTTCAAAAATATATAATAATTTTTCTGGTTAGTAAAATTTTTATTCTTCTACACAAATTCTAATGTTTGATTTAATATAATATTATTCATTAAATTTTGATATATAATATTGTATTATAAATAATAAGTCTTATTTTTATCACAAAAAATAAAAACTTTATTTTTTTAAATATAATTTTAATTATAATTATTAAAAACAATACACCATTGGAAGGACTCAATTTTTGACACTGACAGTCTTATAAACGAACCCACATACATATGTGGATAGTGTGAAGACTTCTCTGTGGAGATCAAGAAATACTAAAAAACATACGATCTTATTTAGCAGAAAAACATCACATCTCGAAAAATATTTCCTTATCTTTTATATTAGCTTAAGATTCAAGATCAGTGTATTGCGATACCATGTTTAATCGTCTAAACGGTTTTCATTTAAAGAGTTTTTAAAATTCTGGCTAATTTATTTCTATTAATAATATTGATTCATTCTTTACATATCGACTTCGTATGTTTTTCTAACTACCAAAGAGGTAATAATACGGTTATAATACAAATATTGGAAATTAGTCAGAAAATCAGCAAATTAATCAAATATTTATCCCATTTTTAACGACGAAAATGAAGTGTGTCCATCACCTTTCCGAAAAATTATTATTTTCTTTTACTCGTGCTGATAATATCAATTTAGGTAAAATTTTAAAATTTTAGTATCCCTTCTTCACAAAACCAGCAGTCTATTTCTATAAAGATGAAACTAATAATAGCTTGACATGTAATATCATTATTCTAAATAATAAGGAAGAAATCATTGAGAGTTAACATATAACAAAGACTTTGTGTCGCCTGTACGTTTTTATAAGTTACGAATTAAAATTAAAATACAAATATATAATATAATACTAAAAACTATAAGAATATAGGACGGAACTATTATTAGAGACCATAGCCCGCAAACATTCTTTTTTTTTATTTTTCCATATCTATTTAAAAAGGCTATGAGATATTGGCATTCAGAGATATGCGCCATTCAGCAAAATTCGAGTACAGACTCTCTTTCACCTCAATAGAATCGCTCATTTTTTGAAGCATTGAGCAAAGCGCCGTTGAAGAGATAATATCTTCTTTATCTCTTATATTACACAGAGTGCAGTAAGTCATGTTGTTTGTAACGGATGAAGGTTCAGATCAATAGTTTAGCTCATGATTCAAATATCAACGAAATTGTGGCTGAAATTGTACCTGATCACTAGTTATTTGGAGCACATGATCTAAAGGTGGGAACTCCATCTTTTGAATGTTACAGCAGTTGTGAAGATGACAACGATAAACAGTGTTGGCACACTTCTTTTGTAAATGTTTGATTTATTTTGGAATCATATTTGATAAGCGTTTGACTTGGCACAAGCACATACAAGTCAAAAGAAGTAGTTGCTCAAAAACACTGCAATGCTTACAACCACTTTTCAAACACAACGACCTTATCGTGAAGAACAGAAAACTGATCTACAGCCAGATAATTAGACCAGCACTACTTTATGGTTGTGCCGCTTATAACAAAGCTGCCGACTCTACTATCCAAAATCTACAAGTTGCTCAAATTTAGGCTCTCCGAAGGCGCTTCAAAATGCCATGGTACATCCGCACGAATGACATGCTAAGAGACCTTAAAATAGATTCGGTCAAAAAATACATAAGGGACAGAGCTCTAAAGCTATATGCGAAAACCGACAGGCTGTCCTACTTAGCACTATCTAATCTCAGAGGAATCACTAACCGCACGGTGCGGTACGCAGCTCTTAGATCAGTTATTGAATAACCACGAAGATGATCAGGAATACTCAAATTAGACAGTGAGATGGGAGGGACTCTGCAGGTTTCCTCAGCTATCATAGAGTAAAAGTGCCCAGATGCACTAACTCGAAAAAGGTTTAACATAACATAACTTTAGCTAGAAGCAAATTGGACGGATGTGCTCTTAATTCTCTTACAGAGGCGTTCATTGTTAGAATTAAAAACATCCTGTGCTTTAAATAGAACTTAAAAATGACTCCATAAAATAAGGTCTCGAGTTGAACATTAGCCTCACAATTGCCCCGGAGGGTCTAAGTGAATTGGTCAACTTACGGATTGCCATATTAACTCGTCCTAACGTATCTACGAAATAGTTATAGGGACACAAATTAATTATATGCATAAAATATAAGTATATCATAATTATGAAGTACCTTTAAAAAAAAATGCGGAATAATCTATAAACCTATAGATATTCTTGTTGAAAGATGTCATTCTTTTTTCTAGCAATAAGTGTTCAAAATGTCTCTCTCATTTGATTTTACTCTTTCTCTCATTAGTTTTCTCTCTTTTTTTTCTTTTTCTCTTTTTCTATATTCCTCTCTTCATTTTTTTTAGCTTTCTTGTATGAAATATTAAATATTTATTTCGTAATATTACGAGAAAGATATAATTTTAGTTTTAAATGATATATAATAAATTTTGATTTCTTTGAACTTAAAACATCATAAATCACTTTTTAATAAAACTCTCGATTTATGTATGTATATAAAATACTTCAACAAGTTATGTTTTAATATACAAGTTTTCAGGTAAAATCGAGATTTATTTCCAGTCATAAAATACATAATATATAACAATAAATAATTTAAATAAAAATAATTTATATAAAATTTTTTAAATTTTTTTTAATTGAATTGTTTAAAAAAAGCTTCACTTCGAACTCATTTAAGTGCTTTCGAAACGTAAAGGAGCAGAAATATGTACTTTCGTGTCGGTTCTAAGCTATTTTTATAGATTTCTTATAAACAAATAAGACACAAATAATGTGTTTACAGCCCCACCTGGCCTCTGTCAATTAGCGCCTAATACGCGATAAATGCAGAACCATGCCAAGCGTTTTGGGCGCATAAAAAACAATGGGCAATGTAGGCGCTGCGCTGTTGCCTGGAAGAGACTAACAAATTAAATAATTTGGAGTGTGAGGTGTGGTGTGTGGTGTGCGGTGTGCGGTGTGGTGGGCGGTGTGAACAAACATGAAATATAGATTTGGAGTTCTATGTGTAAGCTCATTCGGTCACAATTAGTCACAATTAGAGCACTAATGGAGTAATTGGAATTATTGGAACAATTTATTAGGAACTGAGAGCTCCTCTATTTTCAACGCTACCATTGGTGGTAAACAAACGATGCAGTGATGAAAAAAAATTGATTCAATTCTATTGAGCTTTAAAAAAACTTAGATTCTTCGTCTTTTAATTTCTATCCTCTATTTTCCTCAATTTTTTGTTTAATTTTAATCTTATTTTGTGTTTTTTGTTTTGCTTAATTATAGTACTTAATGTGTGCAGTACGAACTGCTTCCGCAACTGTCATTAGTAAAATGTGGTGCAAGACGGTTGGTCCGTGGTCGTTGATCAATGTCTGTGAGCACTGTGAGCACCATAAAAACAATTTGCGTGCTGGATCTGGTGGCAATGGTGAAAAGAACCGTTGACCAACCATAAACCAAGACAGGTATTTTAATATGTAACTGCTGCATTGTTGTTGCTGTGGCTGATGTTGTTTTTGCAATAGCACTTGCTCCAGCAAACAATAATAATTATGCAAATAACATTTTTACTACTTGTTTTGCCTTCGACGAGCATTTTTACGAACTTATACATCTTCACAAATGGAGCCATAAAGGCATAAAGTGCTTTTCTTTTCTATGGACTTGTGGGTGGTACTTTGAAAAATTTGCATAAAAATCGTTTTATATAATTTTTCTCAAAAGAAATTTCAAAAATGAAATTTATTTGCCCTTTCTTCGGTGAAATAAAATTTAGTACTTAATTTTTTATATATATATATATGTATCTTTTGTTTTTTTTTGTTTTTGTAAATTGGCCATTGCTCTAAATTTTACGCATTATTGAACATAAGAACATTTCACAAAGTCCATTTTCAAATATAACTTACGACTTCTGTCGATCAACCTCTTAGGAAATAATAAAAATCCATTATGTCGGAATAAAAAGCATCTCAGCAATTGTGGAGCGGCACAGAAGACAAACTTTTTAATTAGCAACAGAACCAGGACCGGCACCAGCAACAACAGCAAAAGAACTTTACGCAGCGTTGCAAATGAAGTAGTAAAAAAAGTACTTATGAAATGAGAAAAAATGTAGTAGCTAGTAGCACACAAAAAGGTACCAATGCGCTTTTTAAAACTTTATGGCTACAACAAAAAGAGAGGCAAATTAAATTTACAAAAACAAAAAATATGCAAAAAGTTTCTGCATTAAAAATAGAGGAAAAAAACTTTTTGAACGACTTCACAAAAATTGCATTAAAAACAGGCATCCAACTTTCATCGAAAGCTGCAAAAACTGAATAAAAATTTACTGAAGTTTGCTAATTAAACGCTTTGTCAAAACTACAATATCCTTGGGTCTTTCAGTAGAACGCGAACTGATATTGCTTAAGCACTCAGGATAAAACAAATTGGAATATCCCTCTTCAGTAAATGTGTTCTCATTGCTATGTTGAGATAAAAGAAATCGTTTAAATTTTCCTACATTTCTTCTATAAGATATGGACAACACACGTGATTTAAAGTTGACTTGCTTAAATTTACGAAAAACTTCTTAATAAATATTGGTATATTATTTGAACATATTGTAATGTTATCTGATTAAAAAAAACTCACTTATAATTTAGACAATAATAAGTTAGCAATTAATCATAAATGAAAGGTCACAAATATGTCACCAGTTGCACCAGTTGGGTCATGTAGCGATTTACATTTGAGATCGCTCTAAATCGATTATTACTATAGTTTAACAGAAGATGAGGACATCTGTGACGTGCTTGATTACCCATTGTACTCCGAAAGCCAAAAATCATTATGAATACTTCAACATATTACTTATATATAGCTATTAATTCGGAACTGACCTCATTTATCAACATTCGTAAATCATTTCTTGATTCATGATTTTTTCGGAAGTATATAGAAGTGAAGCACATGTCCTACTATAACGATATTTCTAGGCCTTATCATACATTTGATAAGGAATTTATAGAAGAAGGGTGGCGTTTATTTTTGGATTATGCAAATATAGTTTAAAAACACTGCTGTGGCTCAACAGCAACCAAAACCATTCGCTGTGATGACTTAAGTAAACTATTTTAGACAGGTAAAAATACATGTTTTATATATTTCAGATAATTTATTATAGTACACATTTTATTTTCAGACTTAATTGGGGAAATAACTGAAGATTTTACTTCACTTGGCACTTTTAAAAATTGTGTGGATTATAAATTTCGCACTATGTGATTGACTGCCGAGTTTGGCCCCGACCGTGCATCATTATTTTGTTGTGTTTGATATGATTATGTCATATGGCTTCCATCATATGAGGACAATTAATGTCGTCTAGGAAGAACAACTCTTCTAAATATATTTTAAAATTTATATGTATTTAAAATTTGATATAATCCAAACAATATGATTTAAATATCTAATTGAATCATTTGTCCAAAATAACCAAATTTATAAATTCTATTTATTTTGCAAATCTAACCATTTTTCCTATCAAATATAGTATATAAACCAAATAACTTCAGCTAATGAAGGTCTTAAGTATTGGGTTGGTCGAAACTTCAAGAACGCTAAACTTTCTCTACAATAACCAAAGTTGGATCTTCTATTAAGTTCACTCAAATGACTTATAGGATTTTCAATTTTTGTCGAAATTCACGGCCAGTCTTGACACAACATTAGCGATAATGCAAAAATCTACTAAACCGAGCGTAATTGAATGTCGCTAACTTCGGGCCCATTAAAAAGAGCATAAATCAAGAGTTGCCCCGAAGTGAAAATATCTATAAAAAGTAAATATTTGTGCTTTTTAGCCAACGGAACATTCCGAAAGTGGGGTGAGTTTTCTAAGAAAATGCTTCCGCTTAACCAGAAGCAGTAAAGTACAAAGTCAAAGGAAATCTTTTTAAAAAGTGAAAGGAAATATTTTAAAGGACGTAATTGATTGAAAAATTTTTACTTGAGGGTATTGTTCAGTAACTTGTTTGCCTCCTTGTGGGCTTTTTGGGTGACCTCTGCAATGCTGTTAGTGTACTGTCAAAAGGACGACAACATTCCGCTATTAAATGCCTTTTAACATAAATAAAAACAAATATTCTCCCCTGCAGTCGAACATAAATCGTAATTTTTTAAAAACATTACTTCAAACATAACTTCAACAAAAACAAAAAATACCGTAGAAATCTGTTAAATATGCAAGATTTTTTTCTCTCGTAATTCTAACATTTGCATTTGTGGTTATTTTATTTAATTTATAAGTTGAATTATCCGAAGTTGAATTGTAAATCATTTTAATTTAATTGAAAGTGCCATTTCGACAAACTGAATTTTTTTAAATTGCCTGAATCTTTTTCCAAAAACACAAAATAGTAACGACAAATTATGGTCATCCCAGAATTTAATTTATTTATACATTCTGTGTAAATAGTATACGGAATGTATAATTTAAAAAACACATGTAAAAGATAGTCGTGTTGCATCACCATAAAAAATTTCAGTACAATCTGTTACGCAGTGTAATTACATTTTATATTATAAATTTGAGTGATATTCGATCCCGCAAAGCTGTAGTTATGGAACAGTTCTTCTGTAGAAACTTAAAGAATGTGTTTACCAAGTACCACACTTACCAGATATGTCCGCGTGTGACTTTTTTGTTTCCAAAGCTTATATACCATATATGACTTCAAACCATTTTAAATCGATTGTGTCCATTAAAAAAAAATTGCTGAAAAAAATTTAAATCTCAAACTTTAATGTCTGAGTTGGTGAATCAGCATCTTTACTCTATTTTATCTGTGGACAGTTTTAAGTCACACTAAGAATAACTGAATACGGGGCTTTATAATATGATGGATCTGATGTCTTTGTATCTGTCTGTGTTTATCAAATTTCGTTGTATTTTTAAGATGCTGAGAGTTGGATTATTGTGACTGTCAATTATATTGAACAGTTTAAGAGCACGATCTTTAATCTATTTTTCGACTGAATCGACTCTCAGATCTCTGTGGATATCCGCTCCTCTTACATACCATGGGGCGTTAACCAGTTTTCTTAAGGCAATATTTTGCCCTCTTTGAAGAATTTTTACTGCCATAAAGTAGTCCAGGTTTAATAATCTGCTTAAATATGCTAACTCTATTCTTTATGTTTAGCTTTTTCAAACTTCAATCAGTCTATTAAAAATTTATGGAGAATTGGTTCAATCGTTATCATAGTTGTATTGCTTTCGTTGGAACTTACTTTATAAAGATTAAAATAAAATTTAGCTAATTGATGATTTCTTGTATAAAATAATATTAAAAAAAGGTAGCTTATTTAACACAAGCATCACGCATCTACTGTAATTAATATTTAATCGAACTCAGAAGCACAAAAATCAACAATAAAATCATTTCTTTATAAAAGAAGCAATTGTCAATAAACAAGATCTCAATAACCCTATCCCCAAACAGTTTTTGCTTTAGTTAAAAAAAAATTTTTTTAATATAATAAACAAGTAAAGCCTGAGATTCCAATAGCAGAACACGTCATTACCTTAAAAACTTTAGTTCTAATTTTGAGAAAATTCGAATTTTCTAAAATAATTTTCCATTTTCAATAATAAAAAATATGGCAAGTACTGTACTATACGAGTACTGTACTAACAAAAAGAAAATTTCAGGCATAATCAGAATACAAAAACAATTAAAATTAAATTTAAATTTTCTACATTTTTTGAGAGCATACTTTTAGGTACAATTTTAAACGCAAAGTAACTTTACTACGTAATTGCGTTTTAATGGTGTGAGATGACGAGTACAAAAACTGTTAAAATACAAAAAACACAAGCGCTTACACCAGCCTACAGGCCTACAAAATACTCCTAAGAAAATTGAAGTTAAGTATTCAGTACAATTCACGCCAAAAGAGCGTCAGTGTTTAATTAGACGCACACAAACCAATTAATCAATTTGCCAAATTTACAATGCGTAAGGCTTACCCACTGCCCTCCCTCGCTTAGTTGTTCACTATACGGTGCGTACCGCTCAATGCGCGCTGCGTACTGCATACGGCGTAATGCGTAAAGTGTCAATGTCAAAGGCAATTTTTTACGCTTAAAGACAAAACAACAAACAAGCATTTGAAATATAAAAACATAAATAAAATCTTGTTAACACGCCATTCATCACTTCTGTGCCATTTCATTCGCATCATTTCGAACGTGACGGCATTTCTGTGGGTCTGATTTTTTGTTCTCTTCTTCTTTCCACTTTGGTTTCCGTTTCCGGTTGTTGACTTTAATTGTCGCAACCCTGCTCAATTTTCAGTGTTGTTTCCATTTTCTGTTCCTCACTGGTAACAAGATCCAAATTGGAATAGAGACAAATTGATGCCATTAATTAAAAGTACCAAACTTGCAAAGTGAACTTAAATGAAACTTGTACAAGGACCAGATTCGAAGGGGTTAAGATGTACAATATGGGCTTACACCATTTTATATCTCTTACCAAATTAATAAAAGTTTCAATTACCAAACGCTTTTACCCGTTTGCTATTCGCTATTAGGGGTTCTATTAATATTGTGTATTTTGACGAATTCTGGATATATTACATTCTTCACTTATAGTTTTTGAATTTTTTACTCCAGAAGTTTTTCGAACTATCAAGTGTAAAATAAATGATTTTTATTTAATCAAGAAACTTAAAAATAAAATAAAACCACCATTTTTTCCACATTTCTTGATATGTGTGCTCTTATAAAACGAGAAATAGAATGGTTTGCCAATTTAATAAAATAGAGTTTTATTTAGAGTTGCCAATTTATTATTCCTGATAATTTTGTATCACTTTAAGAGCAACAGAAAAGATCTTAAGGGTTATTTGTACTCTCTTAAAGTACTCAAGTACTCTCTTAAAAAATTAAGTTTATGTTGTAAAGATACCTCTTCATTTTGTATACTAAACAGAAAGACTTCATCCCGCTTTCTTTGTTAAGTTCATTGAAAGGAATGCATTTTAGTATCCACTCCTGTCCACTTCAGTACACTTTAAAGAAACATTCCAGTTAAGCTTAAATTTTTTCATTAAAACCACATAGTGTACTTAAACCACATATGTACATAATGAATTTAATTGCGAAAATATTTACAGATCTACAACTAATTTCGCTATAACCACTACGGTAACCAAATGAATTCACAAAGAAGTATTACGAACAGCTACGACAATAATTTTCTGCTTTCATATGTATACTTACTTATATGAAATGGATGGTTAATGGGTCCTCATTAGATCATTGCAAAATAAATGAATAAATTATCCGAAAATGAGAGTAATGAGAGTAAGAAAAATAAAAGGTATAATGTAGAATCACTACTTAACAGAAGATTCGTCCACAGAATCTTATAATGAATATCAATTCAGCGAGTCACGATCCAAACTGGAAACGGACAAATAAAGCAAGAAGCGTGACCAGCGAGAAAAAAAGTCAGCAGAAGATATAAAAGTCTCTAATACATGGAAAAGTGAAAAAATAATTTAAATTTATTTGGAATAAATATATTCCGAATAAAACACAACTACTTAACTATTATAATTAGGCGTTAAATTTAGCAAAAATTATTTTTTCTTTTATTTTAATCAAATTAACTTGAGTGAGAACGAAGAGCGAAATCTGTTAAATTTATTATGCTCTCATGCAATTCCTTATATAATTGGGTAGTTGGCTGATTGCAGTGGCAGGCCATTAGATAACTTCCATGTACCTAAATTAGCGATTTTTCATCGTTTTGACGCAAGAACCCTAGTATAGAACAATAGAGACTAATTTAAGTCTTTCGTCTTCACAGATAAACAGTCTAATAAAATATTAAAGAAGTATCTTCCTAAAAACCTATATCTTTCGGACGCCAAAGCCGGGCATTCACAGAGAAAATATATTATAGTTGCTCTTTCTTGAGGGTTTCCACAACTTCTGCAGTGAGGATTATAAGGAATGCGCAGTTTCTTCGCGTGGGTTCCTATACATCAATGACCAGTAAGCCTTGCAGTGTTCACACGGTTTCTTTTGATAAGTTCCAAGGATCTATTTTTATTATAGGTGCTTAAGTGGTTTCCATCTATTATTGGCAAGTTGCAGAAAATAAAAAAAGGGACTTCTTTTAATGATCTCTAGGGCAATATATACCTATACTAGGGACACATCCAGAGAAGCACCTCAGCTTTCTCGTTCTCGGTCGATAGGTAACAGGTGTAGCCTCACGTTAAGGTCGTCCAAGGGGGTCGTCATAAAAGCTCCTGTGATACCAATATAAGCCGTCCTCTGAATTCTGTTGAGATTGACGATGTTACCATATAGCTCTTACTCAGAGCCGGTCTCCAAAAGACAGCGCCTTATATGAGAATTGGACGCACAATGGCCAAGTACATCCAATGTGTGATATATATAGTCTAAACTTTCAGTAATTCAGAATGGTTTACTGAAAACCACGTTTGCTTCATATTGCATTTCAACAGATCATAAGTCAGATTTAGACAACGTGAAAATTCTACAAAGAAAACAATCAAGGTAAATGTCAGTTCTTGGAGATGTTCGCAAGTTTGGAAATCCCACCCAACGTCAGGACCAAATCAATTTTAGAACTGACGTCTTTATACATCAATAAAGAGGTGCAGAATTCAATAATTGAATATTAAGTTTTAAAAACTGTTATGCATTTATGTTGTTGTTCACCATAATGTATTTTAATATGTTAATTAGTATTTTAATATAATACTGTTTATCTTCCTAAAGATGACTTCAGACTGCAGTTGTTTTTTTTCCTAATTTTTATTTATAACAATAATAAAACTCGACCAATTAGCTTGTGCTAACACTATATTAAAAAACTGTTTGGTCGTAGAATAATAAATATTTTAAAAGATTAATCTGTTTTCTGATGAATAATTTTTTTTTTTGGAATGTTACTGCCAAACTCTAGAGGAAAACTATCTTCGGTTTAGAAAGTTCTATTAGTGAATTTCATTAAAAAGAGAAGAAAATTGCGCACGTTTTGTCCATAACTCAAGGCCTAATTTCAAACATGTCAGCAATTTATATTTTTCCACATAGAACATAAAAGACACATTATATATGTAGAAATATAATATTACTGCACTAGGAAAAATATTATATTTGTAACACTTTTTTCTTCGAACCCATACTCAAAATCATAAGTGGTTATAACTGCAAGTCCGCATGGAGGAATAACCCTTCAATATAAATTTTTCAGCAAAACCAAAGGCAAAATAAAATGTTACTAAATTGCTGAAATTCTTTTGGGGTTTGACGATTACACTTTATCATTTGCCACGCCATTTATGGGCACTTTAAGGACAATTTGATTGTCAAAATATATGCGAGTAGGTCTCCCACTTCTCATGTCCTTGTAAAAAATTGATACATATGATTACGCGCCTAAGCACATAAATTAGTATTTTTATGCGTTCGTATAAAAAGGATATACCGCAAACTGGTGGCTGAACCAAAACGAAATGGATGAACCAGAATTATTCAAAAATATATTTATGGTATGTAAATGGGCATAAATTAGCCATCAACTGTCAATGATGCTAAGAGATTCTTAGCACACTCGTAAATGTGCATAAGTGGATTTTGTTATGGAAAAGTATGCCTCGGGCATAGGAATTCGGCTGCGGTTATAAAATTGAAATCAAACGGAAATTGACATAGTTTTTTGGTTTGTTTTACAGAATTTGCAACTTTTTATTTGAACGACTTTGGTGAGCGTTTAAACTTAATATATAAAAAGTGGAATATGTAGTAGCGGTTTGGGAAGAAGAAAAAAACAATACAAAGATCAAAAAGATATTTCATTAGTTTAATATTTTGCTCACCCCCACTGTGCGCAAAGCCACATAACTTCTGTTTTTGTGATATAAAACAAAAAATATTATACAAATTTTCCCGCCCGAGCACGTGTCTAGAACGAACAAAGCCTAGACAAATCCACTAAAATGTAGCCAACTAAAAGGAAACATCTTCCGTTGCGTATCAAAATACCGGAAAAATTCAATAAAATTTATACGAAACACAGACGACAGGACGACGTCGTCCGCTTCTCGCCCGGCCGCAGTTTGTCTGATTCCGCGCGCATTATTAAGTTGTCATACGGAGATAGAAATTTATCAACACAAATGCCACAACCTCTCGTGGGGTCAACAGCATTTTTACACCAAACTAGGATAATCGAGGAACGAAGGGCAAAAATATTGAAAAATTACTTTGAAACGTTTTGCGGCATTTTTATGCCCGAGAACGTATGCTCACTGCAGAGCGAGCAGAGATAAAAACAAATTTGTTTTTGTTAGATTCTAGATAAAATTCTTCCCAGCTTTCCATCTGCCCATTCGCTTTCCCCGGAAAGCGAAAAATCTTTTATTGAAATTTAAAATATGTCAAAAAGAAGTTAACAATCAACTGTTGACTTGCATTCACTTTTTATTAAAGTTGAAGCGCCGCTGCGCCCCCTTCTCTATGTGAGCCTCATTCGGTGGGTTGACATCGGTTTTGTTTATTCTGGGTTGAGAAATTAGCCTTTTTAATATGTTTGCCTTTGGTTTCCTTAATTCGAAGATCAAATGAATATTCATACAAAAGAAATCGTAGATAAAAGATTTCATTTCGTTTTTATTTAATTCTTTAATGGATGTAATGCAAACTCATTTTATAAATTAAAAAGTACACATTGAATGCAGTTCTTATGAGTTTGAAGAGTTCCATTTAAATACATTAAAAATATTTTTGACTCTAAACGAGTTTTTTTTTGTTTTCAGATATTAAGATATTATAAAACACAACAAATTAGTTAATTACTTAGTTCCAACATTATCAAAATAAGTTAAAGTAGTAGTTAAAGAATCTGTTATGTTATGGATTTTAAGTTATTGTTAATATTGCAAACAATTTACTTTCATCATCTATAATGATAAGTGTGTACAATACTATATTCAATCAATATTGTACGAATAAACCACAAGCAGTTACTATTTCTATAGGGGTCATATAATGGACATACAGGAGATCTATGTGCAGTCTGTTGCAGACTTGCGTTTAAACCTTACCTAAGTTGCATACATATGCTAGTGTAGAGTAGAACAAAGAGTTTAATATTATGCCCACAACTCTATGCAATCTAAAGAACTGGGCCACAAATAATTGGCAAAACTATGAACTTTTTGAAAACTAGAGATTACATTTAGTTCTTCTTTAAACTCTTACTTTTTTCAAATGCTGATTAAAGAAAGGTAGTACTTTGTCTTAAATGACAAATGGAAACAAAACTATGGTAAACAAAAAGAAACTTCGATAGAACTTTTAGTTACTATGGAACGCATAAATTTCAACTTACAGAGAATTTTTTGGAAGTACTTATTTTGATATTCCAAATTTTGCTATAAATAAAATCATATATATTTCTTTAAATAGATACGTCGCCTCATACAACTTATAACAAATACTTTTCTTACCCTGATCATAAGGTTATACTTCTCCAGGTTTCTCTTTAAAATGATGACACTTATATAATTTACTCGGAAAATGTAAACGCTCCGAAAGTCTTTCGAAAATATATGAATGGTCACATATAACAGGTTTCTCTTGAAAAAACCACATACACATCAAACAAACTCAGTGGATACAAATACTTTCACTTGCCTCTAATAATACCCTCAAAACTGTCATATAATAAATAAGTTGAGTTATCCTTGTTACGGTTGCATTGCCTAAGACAAGGCTCCTTAAACTATGCACAATGGCTGCAGTAATACAAAGTCTAAGTGGATCCTCAAAACATTTATTTTACTTGATATATACTTGATATATTATACTTGATTACTTGATATATCGGGACTTTAAACTTATATAGAGACAAACCTATCGAGAGCTTATTATTCAATCGCATCCGCATGTACCGTCTATGTTAAACACAGTCTTCACCATTACTGTCAGATATGCGGCAATTCACATAATAAAAGCTCATCTCTATGGTATATGTGCTATCAGATATCAATTGAATAAAATTGATATAGTAATCTTCAGAACAGACAGAGTGTCCAAAAGGCGTGGGGGAACGGCTGTACTTATTAAGAAATCTATCATCACATCATATCTAACAACCTGTTAGCAACTACAGTGGTGGTGGATAGTCTGGTGGGCAACATAAACTTTACCTCAGTCTAAAGGCCACCGAATATACAAGCCTACCTAGGAGACCTTGAAGCGCAATTTAATAACACTTTGATCTCTTTCCTGGCCGGTGACTTGAATGCGCATCATAGAAACTGCGGTGACGGTCGCACAAATAGTGCAGACAGGATGATCGCCCAATTTGCCATTGACCACTTACTGCAGCTTCACGTGCCTAACGAAAAAACCTACTGTGGTAGATGAGTCGGCCACATAATATACTAATCACCTTGATCACCTTATTGAAGTCTTAGGCGAGTTGGACTCGGACCATAAGCCAGTATTATTAATTTTAGAAAACTGCCTCATAAACATTACGACTCCCACGTTCACCACAATGGACTGGGCCGCCTTTAACAATCTGATAGATGTTGGAGGTGTTTTAAATCAACCCGAAACCTTAGTGGACCTGGAGGAGTGTATCAGTAACCTTACTTATCAAATTAATGAAGCTTTGGATATCATCTCTGTTATCAAAAATATTATCAAAAAACCCAGCAACTACTTCAACATTCCTCAGCATATTAAGCACATGATTAGGCAGTGTTTAAGTAGAACAGAGGCCAGGTGCCTGTTAAAGATAATCAGAAAAAAGATTGGCATCTTCAGAAATGAAAATTGGGACTAGAAACCGTATACTTAATCTTCCCGTCTTTGCTTTATCTCTTCAAAGTTTCTGATTCAACTTAGGCCATAAATAAATACTTCAGACTGAAGCGCAAGTGGGCAGTGCCGCCTATTCATATGGCGACCGGCATGACATACACAGATTTAGAAAAGGCTGAGGCCGTTGCCGACACTCTGGAGCTTCAATTCCAGCCTAACGAAGACTATGATTATGACTCTGAAGAGGAAGCTTACAATATAAAGATAAGATCTGCCCCAGGGGATGACAAAATTAACAACAGAACAACACTTGAACATTTTCACGATTGAAAAATATAGACGAACTTTTTACTATAAAATAAGGAACCGTCATATAAAAATTTTTAAACTGAGATGTTAAAAAGGTCTTAGCTTTAGCTCTTAACACCAGAGAGCTGCTGGTACATTCCTTTTACACATATTCTTAAGGAAATCTTGCGTGTTGTTCGCCTTTATGTGTTACTTCATATGTTATGTGATCTGGAATATAATGATTGCAACAGTTGTAACGCATTCATCTCTCGAACATTGAAATAAACATAGCAGCAAGCTTCAGGTTGGCTGGCAAGTCATCACCAACCCAATGGTGCCCACCAAGACAGTTATCCTCCTGCTTTCCAGTGCTGGACATTAGCACAATATATACACAGCTGTCCCCTCTTCTTCTCAACATAGTCTGCATCTTGTCTTCCTCAAGAAGAACTATCTTTTGGAGGTAATGTCCAGTGATCAATGAGATCAGCCAACTTAGGGTGCTCCGATGATAGCTAAGCACTTTTATCGCTTCACTCAACATCGGTTTGGGCATCATGAGTTTAGCCTTGAGTGCTCATTTCTTTCCACCTACTAATATAAAGTGAAGCTATCAATTTATCAACTGCTTGGTACACCAGCGCTACCAGAATCTTTTTCTGATACCTCCAATAATCCAATAGGTGATCCAGAGTTTGTGTGTATGCCATAAGTTCCGCCTGATAAACGGAAACATATTTTTTTAAATGTAGAGTGCACGTCAGATGTTGCTCTTTCGAGTAAACTCCAGCTCCAGCTCTGCTATCCATTAAGGAGCCATCGGTAAAGATGCAGATGTCATTCCTTTCACATTCATCATATGGAAGGTCGTCTACTATCAGTGTTCTTTAGGACATTTTTGTCCCAATGCGAATTGCTGTTAATAACGTCATTTTCTTTTTAAATAAATAAAAAGAAAGCATAAATAGCATCGCCTTTAAAGCCGGCGTTGGCGTAGTACGCTAACATAGCACCCGTTACTCCAATCTTAATTAAACAATAAATGTTGTAATCGTTGTTGCTGCAAGCACACTACATTTGTCTTACTTGCAAAAGGTTACAGGTTGTCTCGTAATTTTATGTTGCAAGAACTGTAGACTACTACTTGGTGCAATCATTGTTCACATTTCTCTCGTCTTGACTTCGCTGACAACAACTTATATCCACTTTGTCTGGAGGATGACGTCTTCATGGAATATTTTTTAAGCATCCATCCCGCTCTTTCAAAGCACTGACTGGTATTGAGATGTCAAAGAAAGTCTTTCATCTTGACTTCGCTGACAACAACTTATATCCATTTTGTTTGGAGGATAACGGTTTCATGGAATAATTTCTAATCGTTCGTCCCGCCTTCTCAAGACTCGGATTCAATGTCGTAATATGTAAGTAGCTTAAATATTAGCTCCCTATTTCTTCCGCTATTTGTGTTTTTACAAATCGGTCTTTAAATCATTTACATATCATTTATTAGTAGGTTAAAGTCTCACATTGCGACTTTCCATATACAAAAAAGGAATCTCCCTTAAACGTTTTTCCTTAAATTTTAAATAAAGAGGTTTTTCGCACAGCAGTGAAACTACAACAACAAAAATTCATTTTTTATATTATTTTAAATAATTGACCCATCATCAGTGGTCTTCGAAATAATTCTTGTATTTAATTATTCGTAAATAATTTTTTTAGACTGCAAGTACCAGGAATCGATTAATTTTTATTATAACAAAAAATAGATAAAAGAAATAAAAACAATTATTTAATTAGAATGCACATCAGTATAATATCATTTTGAAGCATAAGAATATATAATAAACTATAACTGAAATATCCGGTGATATGTCAGCTTTTCAAATATTGACTATTTCGATAAAAAATTTTACCGTAGGATCGTAACAATACAAAATATTAAATATTAAAAGAATTTTAAAAATTAAATTCGCAATGACCGGAAAATAATCTTAAATGGAAATACAAAATAAATAAAGAAAACAATTTCACATTCATATCTCAAAAGTTACGACACCCGAGGGATGTAGTTGGTGTGGTCACTACCTAAATCACTAAACCAGGCAACAGCCAGCCACCATCCACCATCCACTAAAAGTACACATCGATGGGAGTTCAATATAAAATAGCTCTGATGTATTTAGTATGCGAAACACATAGAAATACTGAAACATATCACCGCAAAGCCAAAGCCAAAGCCAAAGCCAACGCCAACGCCAACGTTCGAAAGTCGAGGTTGTGTATGAAATGGATACGTGCACTTGCACTTCGACGATATTCCGTGCTCCTTTTGTCGAAAGGCATTTTACAGTTGATTCAAAATAAATTTCATTTTATGCTTATTTTATACGAATTTTTTATGTGTTCTGCTGACCATTTTATGCTGGAATTTATTTATTATGCAGCTCCCAAGTTTAAAATAAAATAATAAGAATAAATCGTTTATTGCTGGACACGCCACAACCGCCAGATGCTGCTTAAGCTGCTCTCGCTCCTGCTCCTGCTCGTCCTGTGTATGATTCCATATCAATTGCTTTTGCTGGTGTTGCATTCGCTTGTAGTTCAACCTACTGATAGCCGTATACGTATTCTTTGGAAGTGTTCGACCTTTTAACTTGTGCACGGAGGTCGCATCATATAGCCATTCTCACTTCTCACATCGGCTTATACGCTGCGATGTAAACCTCAAAATAATGTCCGGTTCCTTATACCAAATTTTCTCGTATGATACAATTTGAAAAAAATTGTTGAAAATTTATGTGCTCTAGTAGTGTTTGGCGGAGTTATCCTGGTACCATTTCCTATTAGATTTTTAAAAGTGCGCTTCATTTCACTCACAAATTGGTTTGAGTTGTAAAATTTCTGTTTTATCGCTTCATTGCCATAATAAGGACAATTTATTGAATTTTTTTTATTAAAATATAAAAGGATGAGCATAAATTTATTCTCGACCACCGTGCCATGTATCACAACTAGTTGACTCCGTCCGTTCCCAACCAAAATATAATTTGCTTATTATGTGCTTTGTTGCTCGCATTTTTAGTTTTAAATTGTCCAACGCCTGCCAAGTGATACGGATTCCCTTATTCCTCACATTATTGTGTAATTTTTTGTCATAATTTATGTCACAGGGGGTTTTCTTTGCCTTCGTTGGCACTTCTCTATAGTGGATGAATTCTCTGAAAATTTATTTAAAATTTTTCTCTTTCATATTTATTATTAGTAATTTCGAGGGGCGTTTCTTGTGTTCCCGTGGGACTTTCATACCGAAATGAACAGCATCGTCAGTAACACCAACAACTTTGAAAGGAACAATTGACAATTTCAGCCTCTTTGATATTTTAACGACTATAACAGGATTTACACCATAGGACTTCGTTGCAATGAAAAGAAAAAATTATTTCAGTTATTCAATTTTATATTTCATCCTTAGATCTAAGAGTAAAATAATTTTATTTCATAACAACACAAAGCAGTTAATCTTTAAATTAACAAATAATTTGGAACTTTACTAGACTTTAAATATTGAGTAAAATTAAATTTGTAATTTTGTGCTATGTAAGTAGTAAATACACAAACTAATACAAAATTACCTACGGGTTACAGGTCTTTAAGCAGCCTCAAGAATGAAATCAACTCATTGTCAAGAACTTTAATTGCTTTAAGTAAATACAAAAGAGAACTTTAAATGCTACGTGTAAACACCACAGGAACGAAATCAACCAGTTCAACAAAGAAGAGGAAAATATTCCTAAGGTGATGTGAAAATCACTTAAAGAAATGATAATCGCTTTGTACACACGCGTTTAACTCCAGAAAACGAAACGACAAACAATTGAATAAAACTCCTGAAGGAGTGGATTAACCCAACCGAACAAACATGAATACATTGCGAGCAGGATTCACCTGTGAGTGTGTTCCTATGTGTGTTTATATGTTATATGTTTATAATATAAGAAGGTAATTTCGCAAATAATGGGGTCAAAGCCAAGTAAATACGCCCGTAGAAGTGGGTTTATTAACAACAAAAATACACAAGTTCAATGAAAATCGCTTTTGGCATTATTCGAGCGTACGTGAAATGTTTAAGCAAGTTACTTAGCAGGAAATCGACAAGGATTAGCAAGTATGCGCTGCAAAAAGGCGAATACATATTTGGAAGCTAAAACACAATCAAGGACGAGTATTTTAGAGCATATTCGCCCTTTGCGGTGCAGGAAGACATATGTCTTTTATTGTGGCACTTGTATACGCGTACGTACCCGTATGTGTGCCAGTGTATTCGTAAAGGACGTTGTCTCGTTTAGGCAGTAGCTAATGTGGATGTATTTTTATTTCTAGTACCACACTTGGACTAAAATAATAAAAATAATAAAAACCCATATCCTGAAGTAGCATCATAACTTTTTATACACACTTAACGCTTTTTCAATTTGCTAAAAATCCCTCACTTCACTGCTTGTGCGACCGCAATTGATTTTCGGTAATCAAACTTTATTTTATGCGAATATGATTTTGATAGCAGTTTTGAAGTGTTTGGGTTATGAACTCGTACTCAAGTGAGTTGGAGTAGAAATGATAAAATTTACTAAAAATAACTTTTATTAAAAGATAAAATTTTATCACTTCATATAGAAGAATAATATAAGTTTTACTTCTCTGAAAGTTTTTTGCGTCCCCTCTCACAATTGTAGAAGAAAACTTTGATGCGGTTGAGCTTGATTGATCGACAATTAAATGATTGTCAAACATATTAAATCCTCACAAGCTGTTAAGTTTTTTATGTTCTTTTGTCGGATTAGCAGCAGTTAATATCGTATTACATTCCACTTCTACAGAACACGAAAAATCCAGCATTGCTTACCCTAGCTGAATAAACTGAACTACGAGTATTTCACTTTTTATTAATATCGCAGCAGGTCCTTGAATTGGTTGGTCAGTGTTGTTGCAGATAATGTCAATGATGTCATGTATCCTTACATTCCTATGGCGTGACACCAGTCTGATAGTCAATCATTTATATTCTATTTGTACATAGTTTGTATTGTTTTCTAGACAGATCAGGGTAGTTTCGACGTTTTTAATGAAAAATGACGATTGAATCAAAGAATTAATGATTCAGATACAACATGAACTATGTGATTCCATAATTTTACACATGTCCTCTTTTATTTGTTTTTTTATCGAAAATCTTTGAAGGACAACTATTTAATAAAAATCGGTAACAAGTTTATGATTAATGTCGTTCCTCCTATGACAGGTTAAGCGAAGGGATTAAATAAACCTATACCTTTACCTAAATAAATATTTTTTTAATACAGCATGTTAAGTAACTGCATAAAATTAGATTTAGTTTTATGTTTGAAGTTTGAAGTCATGTGTAATATGGGTAAAATGGTTTAAATTAATGAATACCTAAATTGATTGTGAATCATAAATTAAAAAATTGTAAAGAAATTTTTTTTAAAAAAAAGGAAAGCAAGTACTAACTATAATATTTTGTTTCGTTATTTATGAAACGATGGTACAAAATAAGAAGAACACATATATAAGTGAACACATATATAAATTTATCATTGCTTTTTTTACTGAATATAATTAATAGCAATAATAAGGAGATTATTTTTTCTCCCACAAATGTCCATAAAAACATAATTCGATGCAATCAACGATTATAAGTTAGAACTCGTCCTCCATTTACAAACATTAATGATGGTAACTATTTCATGCGGTCTACCCCTAACTAGGTTTAAAGCCTCTGTAATTCTTTGAAATCAGAACTTCATTATGTGAATAAAATATGTTGGTACTCAAGAAATTTTCTGCATTCTATAGTATTTTAGTGCACCGGGTTTTATGGGTACTTAAGAGAAGAAGAACTTGGGAAGTTGCTTTCATTTCACACTGATAAAATAGAACTTATATTAGTTAGGAGCTAAAGAGATAAAAATTCCATAAAGTTATATATATTTCTCAATTTGGTAAATACAGCTGTGTTCGTAATGAACTCCGTATTCATAATATTCAATTCATAATGAAATTGTATTTACTTTCTTAATTGGCTATATCAATCTGTTATCGGATTTCGTTCAAACACAACACTTCTTCTAAGCCTTTACTTATTGAGCGTCTTTTCCAGTCTGCATATCCCTACCCATAATACTGCATATCTCTACCCATTTTTTTCTCCAAGCGTCTTTTTAAAATGGGCACATAAGCAGGTTATAATTATTTTAATTACCAAATTAGCAGATAATAAGATAAACAAACATTTTTTAAACAGAAAAAAAGAAAAATAAGCCAAAGGGTACTCTATCAGTGAGATATTCAGAACCACTTCATTGCTATCGTATTAACAATTAAACACGAAATGTTTTTATATGTACTTTGAATTATTTTTCAAGAAAAACCACACCTCCACTCCCTCTCTTAATATGTGAACTATTCTGCTTCATTACTATGTGGACATAATTCTCTAAGACTCAGCTGTTTTTATTACAATTTTTTATGTAAAAAGATAAGCTTTGTCGAACAATTTCCACTTAAAAATTATAAGAAAATTAAACATTTATTATTTTGTTTTATAATTAGTTAAACGATGGATATAGGAAGCTAATTATAGGATATCATTACGATAGGATATTAAATTAATCCGTAATGAGAAAATTTAACTAAATAAAAACCTCTATCGACAAAAATCTGGGACCACATTATGAGCATTGATGGAATTAATAGCCTCTGCATAAAGATGAACTTTGTAATTTACCAACTAATATATAAGAACAGTTCCCTAACATCATGTTATTAAAAAATGGAGACATGTTAACTTTTTGAAGACATAGTTCTTCAATATATAATCTGCTTTAAAACCGCTCAAGTTCTTTCTAAAACATAGATTTTCACGACACGGTGTGTGGTAACAAAACGGCGCCTATACACTTCTTGGATAAAAGAGGAAGCTCCGTTATTAATATCAGTAATCTAAGGCACTGGAGAAATTACAAATGTCTTGAGGTCTGTATATATTAATCACTCCACAAGAATTTTAACACATTAATTTAACAAAAATTATAAGCTTATAATCTTTCAAAAATCTTACTTGTTCGTTAAGGAATTGTCTCATACAAACCGATATTGAAAATTATATTATTAGATACTGTATCTGTCAAAACTATGATGAAAACGATTAACAACAACTCAGCCTTTATGTAGTGATAAGATAAAAATTTAATTTTTGTTTTTATGTATCTAAAGGGTTAAATAAAAGTTTGCTTGAAAGAATACTGTTCGCACTAACTAAAATTGATTTTATACCGAACTTATTGTCAAAGTTTGGTCGCCACAAAACAACCAACGAGATCACAATCTTAAATACAAGACGTGATTCTCGTACAAATACTAAAATTAACACTTCAAGGAATGAAAATCTTCTATTGCTTTTCGCACTGCAATTAAAAGTAAAATAATGTTTTTATTTTGAAGTGAACGAAATTGTGCCATTAAAATGCAGAAGTTGTTTCACACGAGCAAACACTCACAGTCCCCGACACACACACTCCGCAAGAAAGGAACACATTTGACTCCACGGTTAATTAATCGCCATTCGAAATGGGCCAATAATTCACAAGAAATACGAATCCAAATAATAAAGGAAGAAATTCATTTCATGCCAATAGAAGGAATACAAACTCACAAAGGATGTTTTTAGCGTTGACGGTTCATTTATTGTACCGCTCATTACACATGTGTGCGTGAAAGGACATATTTAGCTCTAAAGCTAAGGAAAAAGTTATATGCACGCATAGGCATGTTTGCCACCACTCCATACTGGCAGGACATACTCACAAACTAATCGACAAACACATCATTATCAGTGAATTGTTTGTGCTGTTCTCTGCGTAAGCAGAGATGCTACTTTCGCATGGAGAGTGTGAGGTATGCGGCCCGTCCTGGTCCGACTCAATGGCACATGTAGGTGTTTCTAACTGATAAGCATTTCATGTCACATGTGCTTATTTATGCTTAAGCTTCCTTTCATGTGCTTAATTGCTTTTTTTGTTTACGCAGATACTGCGTTGTCAATGTATCTGATGAATGTCCTTTTAGCAGTGTGCCAGCTCCATTAGCGTTTATTGAAATGAGATTTAATTTTTTGTATTTTCGGCATTCATTCTGAATACTTTATTGAAGTTTGCCTTTATTGTAGTAGGAAATTTTCTTGCAATATCCGTTGTTTTAACGAAACGCACTTAACCATTGTCCATTACTTTTTGCTCATTTTGCTCAGGCAATTAAAATCACTTTTCCTTATGTGACATAACATAATCGAACTTTTCCTCTCACCCTCAAAATGTCAATCAATATCATGTGTAAAAGACCAAAAATATGTTAAAGTCTATACTACTTTTTCACACAAAAACTACAAAATTTCTAAAACAAGGACTCGGCCTTTTAACAAAAAAATAAGAGCATAAAAATTCTAGTAAAAATACACAGTAAATTTTCTTAGCTTAGTCTGAAGTGTTCTTAGTCCTGAAGTGTGATATCTAGATCTAAATTAAGATATTAAAGACCTTTTTACTTTTCTATTTTTATAAAAAGTAAAATCGAAAACATTGAACTGAATTTTCTATTTGTGAAATGTAGAATTTAAAACATAGAACTACATTTTCTATTTAAACATAGAACTAAATATGAGCTAAAATTTTAGAACTCTCAGTTTGAAACTAAATGTTTTTTAATAAGTTGGAACATGTAGTGTCCTAGGATCTGGATACTAATAAATTATTATTTTCTAACAATGGAGATAATGCTTTTGTACTACGATTTGTAAGCATCGTTTTTGTGTCAATTTTTTTCAAATTTATTTTCATATCATTGTTGCGATAAAAATTATAGAAATATAGACTTTTAAAAATGTTTCTGAATAACTAAAGATAGGTGGAAATGGAAAAAATGTTGATGCAAAAATATGTTTATCAACTACCGTAAATATCACTCACCTAGCATTTGCAGCTATAACTATTTAATAACTAAAAGGCACTTCGTTATCCATAAATGTTGCATAAATCTCTTTTAAACATATATCAGATAGATTCTTGGACCATTCAATCAAATTAACAAAGGTGCTCTAATGTTTTTTATCTAAATATTTTAAAAATACAAAACAGCTGTATGGTCAGCCAAAAATTCAATTTATTAAAATAATGTAAATTAAATTTTTGTTGTTGTAATTCACTACTATTCGAAGAAACTACTTTAAAAAATACAAAACTAATTTCAACTGTTTGTAAAAGCTTCCTCATACTCGCAGTGCTTCAATGTACATATATAGCTAGAAATTATCTGCAAAAACAAAATATATTTAAGTTAAAGAACAGATTTGCTTAAGTAAGCTAATCTTTCATTATTTTTGGTAATAAAAGCAGAATTACTTCGCATTGCTCATACAATCATGGCAATAATTACAAACTTCCTCTCAAAATCTTGTTAAAGCTTTGATTTAAATTTTATGCCTGCAATGCAATTTTATTACAGTTAATGAAATTATTATGTTGCTTAACAAATCTAATAACTTTTTTACTTAGCACATCATAAACATTTTCGTACTGCATAAGTTTTACACCAGGGACTCTGACTCTCAGCTATTTACATTTATGTTCAAAAGGCATAAGTCTTTTTCTTTCTGATTAATTTACACAATGTTATCTATCAAAATCTGCACTTGTTAGCATATTTATTGTACGAAATAAAATAACTTACCACATCAAAAATGTACTCGTACTCGTCCGCGTCCTCGTCCTCATCCTCATCCTCGTACATGCATAAATAAATACATCGGACAAAGATACAATAACTAATCAAAGCATACGTACGCTCGGACGGACACATTTGTGTACGCGCAATCATAAAGTCAAGTGGTGGCCATAAATATAACGAGCGACACATGTCCCATATATGCGTTAAGGTACAGGCCTGTTTGGAGAGTATTGCTCCAGCTCCAAATAGTAGCAACATCGAAAATTATAAATAATAAGTTTGTTATTTTTATCAATATAGGCAAATGATACAGATAAGTGTAAACCATGCCTGTGGCAGTAGCAAATGAACATACAAGTATACGTTTGGTCCGCTTCTCCCCAGTGTATATCTCACCCAACATAGCATTCACTATTGGAGCTGAGGTCATAAATCTTTATTGAACTTGTCATTATTGATTTGGATTTTGGACAATAGGCACATGAACATACCATAGCAACAACGGTCTGCATTTACCTCTGAGGGTGCGTAAGTTCTATAAAATATTTTCATTTGGTGTCATAATACTTTGGAAATTATGGCAATATCAGGACACTATTTTTTGTTCTTTTCGTTTTGTCACATGAAACTATGTGGCTATCGCCGTAACATTAGTGTATAAATATATTGTTACCAAAACTCTATTGCCTCCTTTATCAGCCCAACTAAATGAAATGAGAAATTGCACTTCAATTTTTTGGAAATGTTTTTGTGGGTCGTAAATCACATCGTTCAGTTGAAGTTTTACAAGAGTCGCTATAAGATTGCGACTCTCAATGCCCCCATACACTCGTGCATATGTTCATGCATATTCAACTACTCTGTCCACGATAGATGAAATATACTCGCACTCCCGTTCATGTAGTTGTCATAAATATTAAACGAACTTATCTGGCTCGTCTCCTGTTTGCTTCAAAATTTATCATTCATTTGGGCAAAGTTTGTTAATTATTTACGTCCTCGGTTTCGCAGTGGAACTCAGTTTTGTACAAAACATATAATCCGTTCCTAAGGTTGTTATGTCTTTGGTGGTTGTACATGATGTATGGCAAAAAAGATTTCATTTCTTTCTATTATTTATTATTTGTGCTTGTTTTTGTTTGTGTGTATATACGGGAACTATTGACTGTTTTTATCATTCTCAAAATTTTTATCAATGTGACAAAGTGACAAAATAACACAACAACAATTAGTTTAATTTACAACTATTTGTTTTATTTGTAATGTAAAAATTGTGATTTGATTTATTTATTAATTGATATGGAATTTCTTTTAATCCAAAATAGCAAATATTTCATTTAACAATACTTATTACTTAGCAGTGTACCGAGCTGAAAAAAAGAAGTAAAAAACTGCTTTCATTGCAGGCAGTGAAGGTTATTGGAAGAAGGGCTTCATTTTCGCTATGCACAATCAACACATTAAGTGCACTTGAAATTTCTAGGAATTAGAACATGAAATCGGTTACAATTCGACAATAACTTCGCCACCAAAACTCCTTCAAGAGGGGATTAGAAGGAGGATTACTTACAACACTGGGAAAGATAGCGATCTACACCGACGGGTCTAAGATGGACGAAGGCGTTGGAGCCGGAATCTTTTCTACGGACCTAATGATTAGTAAATCATACCATCTTTCAGATTTCACCTCAATGTTTCATGCTGAAAACTAAATTATACAACATTAATGCCAGCATACAATCTTTGGAAAAAATAAAATTCCATATTTTATTCCATATAATATTTTAAATTATTTAACAATTTAAATAAAAAAAATGCAATATTTTTACTATTTTTAATTAATCAAGAAAATGTGATGATCAATTATAGAACATCCAATAATATCGATCAGGAGGTTAAATTTATTTTTGCCTGTTAATGTAGTAGAACAAGAATGATTATTTACACGTAATATAATCACATGTCAGGATATAGCAGAATTTTTATATACATCACAATTTTTATCTAAAGTTGCGTTCCAGTTAAGTTTAAATATAATAAATAAATATTTTAAAAGAATTCACAATGAAGAATAAAGTTTATTCACTTAAATTTAGATCACTTAAATTGATCGAATATAATGAAATATTTATGAAATCAATTACATATTCCAATTTTAATAGATTATAATTCTTAATTATATATTTAATATTATATACTATTTAATATTTAATTAAATATTTAATATTTAATATCAAATATTTAATATTATATACTTAATTATAAATATAGTTCATATATTTTTTGGATAATCATTTGTTCGAATAACGCAAACTAAATGACGTATTATATATACGTATTACCAAATAATCGACCAAAATTTTATTTATTATTACATCGAAAATAATATATACTCTTTTTCAAAATAATAAATATGCGAATAAAAAAGTCAAGTACGGCTTTGGATCAGTTGGTTAAGGTGCGCTGATTCTGAGCTTCACATTTGGCAGGACCCGAGTTCGATTCCTGGTACTTGCAGTCTCAAAAAATAATTATTTACGAATAACTAAATACAAGAATTATTTCCAAGACCACTATTGTTCGAAAAAATCTCTTTATGTAAATATATTTTGGAATTTATTTAAAGTCATTGTAGATTGGAATGTACAAGTATAGATCATGATTGTCCAAATAGTAGTTTTTAAAATAAAACCACACAAACACTTCTCAATTTATGATTCTTATCACATACTCTAGACAAAAATCAAAAATTTGATCTATTTAAATATTTTTAATAACTAAAAAGTAACCATCGAAAAAACTATTTCGATATTTTGACTATTCAAAATAATATTTCTACCCCACTACACCTTACCTGGAAAGTTTCAATTCTTCTTTTGAAACGAAGACTCATTTTCGATCATTTACAACCTATTTCTCAACAATTTCGAAGAAAATCTCGGAATAAAGAATTGACAGGAATAATATTCGAAATAAAGTATGCTTTTAAAGTCATATGGTATATTGATCTGCAGTATTTCTTGATATAAAGAAGAGCATTTGGCATGATGTAGCACGAAGGTCTTGTTATTAAATAAGCAATGTACATAAACTCAACTCAGCTTGAAACTTAAACGTAACTTTCGAAATCTTGGAATCGAAATCCTTTTTGGTTGTCAGACAAAAATAAAGACTCTAAATTCTTATCAAGACTGATGACAGAGTGTCTTGAAAAGCTGAATATCCTTGGCCAAATCCAAAAATGATCAGATATAGTTCGTATCGGTTCCGAGTCACCTTAGAGTTTTGACAAAGAAATCGCAAACAAACTTACTAGAAAATGAGCAGTTTCACTGCTTATAGGTCGAAATTCAATCTGTTGTTTAAGAAAGAGTAATTTCTTCTCACTCATTTCTAAAAGAGAGGAGAAACAGAGAAAGCTGTTGAAGTATAACACTTTACCAGAGCTAGATTGCTTAATGTATTTAGAACTAAATGAAAAGAAATTAATAATCATTATAAGAGAGCATTGAACATCTATCAGGTTGAATTATTACCTTAAGCAATTAGAAATTACCTCTACTGAATTTTGTAGATTTTTGTCCCTCAATATAATAATAATAATAGTTACTTAAAGGCCTTCAATAGATAACACACCCATATAACTTAGAAAAATAACTAAAGATTCTCAAACGCAGAACCTTATTTATATTTACCTACTATTTAAAGTATTATTTATTATTAAAAGTAATTTATAACTTCCTTGAAAAACCCTTCAAACTTTTAGGACCCAGTGATCAATAATTTGCGTTTTATTTAATGCAATGAAATCTTAATGATATAACTTATAGGTACAAGCACCAAAGTCTTCTTAATTTCCATTTCAATATCTTCATAAACCATCATAAAATTATAGTGAAGCAATCTTTCCAATATCATAAAAATATTCGTACATAGTTTTTTTGTCGAATAAATCTATTTAAAACCAAATTGCAAGAATTCTTTCAATCTGTGATCGATCATTGTTTATTCCATGGAATAATTTTCAGAGGATTTTAAAAGAAATTTTTTATAAAATTATTATAATTCACCGCAAGTTTGTATAAAATTATTGTATTTTACCATATATTTACACATTTACATATAATGATTCCAATAATCGCAGTGTATTTTTTTTATAAAAAATGTTTCTTCTTACATTACTACCCCATATACAAATTTTTAGAATAATCTCTAGATGTCTAAAAGTAATACAATACGAAAAACCCATAAATGTCAAGCAATTTTATTTTTATGTCTTAACAAACCGCCCATGCCATTGTGTCGTCCTTAATGAGTGTTTCTTCCCTACCTCTGTCGAAATGTCTTCAATTTAAGCGATAAGAAATAAATCTTTAAAAGTTTTCTCGAGTATCGTTATTTGTGCATTGTTTAGCCATTTATGGTAACACCTCAACACATTATTACTGTCGTTTCGTGTCGTGCAGGTTTAAATAGTATGGGAAAGGACAAAAGATGTCTGTGTCCAACTTTAATGGATTCGCATTGTTGCTCCATTGATTCTCATTAATGAACAACACGAAAGTAATGCTCGCGTGCTGCATTTTTAAGAATGTAGCCAGCCACATAAAGTAACGTAACGTTCTGGGGTCACCCCCACTAAAACGTGCTTCCCAAAATGTCCCATAAGAGCCTTTACGCAGGAAATTTGTCAAATTACAGAAAAACAGAAAAAAACCTTAATTAGAATCCAGGAATGTGAAATGAGTACGTTTCATTTATGTTAGAAAATTCTCCGAAACAAAAGGACCACATTGAGTTATTGTTTCTTCAGTAAATATATGAGTCTGTGAAAAAGCTATAAACAAATTTTTTGTATAAGGGTTGCCAATATAAACAAATGTTTATACACATTACTTTTATTAAAAAAAGTAAATTTTATATATTTATGAATTTCTGTAGTAAGTGAAACTAATATTGAATATAAAAAAATTATTGGTTACAGTTTATATCATGAAGGTTATTGTATTTCATATACATTGGCAACCCTAAAAATTGATGTGGCGGTATTGAGGCATTTATAATGGGACAAAGTTCATATACTTTGACAATGATTAGCTGCGCATTACATGTTCACCCCGCAATAAAACAAAAGTAAAACAATAACATTGCAAGTAAACTATAAACGAAATCCTTAAGGAGTGCTCACATGCTTAGTATTTGTCTACTCTAGTACTGCCATTTAGCTTTGTCGGACAATGTCGTTTGCAGGATTTGGTACATACAGTGTTTAAATTTACGCACTAGAAGATCTTGCGTCATTAATCTCGTGGCACACCATAAAACAAAAGCAATTATTTCTGAAGTATTTTTATGCGGAAACTCATGTTCCAACACTGTGATATATTATAGAACAGTAATTACAGGAGGAGGCAAATAAGGAGTTTCTCTTTAACAACAATAAGACCATAATCAAAATTTTCTTAGAGTCTTTTGGTAAATTTTACTTTAGCCAATTTGTGTTCCTTGGAACAATATTACTTAAAGTACTCAAATTTTGAATGTTTCATAAAAAAAAAAATGACTGCATCAATGCATGTGAAACTCATCTTAATTTGTTTCATTTAGTAATGAAAAGATATTAAATTACAATATATTTTACATACATTTAGCTAAATCTGTAACAGTGACAATGCCTCTGAGTATGTCCTACATGGATATTCAAGTAATTCAAGTTTAACCTTAAATTAAATATGTTAATTAATTAATTTTACATTAAAAGTTGTAAAATATTTGTATAATTTAATAGAAACATACTGAAATTACAAACTAATACCAATATTAAGTACTGATTGAACTGATCTGCGCTCTTTGGGCTTAGTACGAATAGCAATCGCCATAATCTAATAGACCATCTAGTAAACTAACCGCATTCTAACATAAATAAAATCAGGAAAGCCTTCAATATTGTGGTGTTGACTTAGGAAGCAACTCAATACTATTTAATGCAAATTGCCGCATTTGCGAACGTGAGCCAGACCTCTCTTACTTTCCCTCGGTCTGTAGTAAGATTATTTTCGGAGGTGTATAATGGCTGATGATAACTCTAGTTAGTATCAATTAGTGAGAAACTACAATTTGTTATTGTATTAAACAAACAAAAGGAATACAACAAAATATATTTGACAATAATTGATACATTGATCAATATGATGTGGCAGCGGTAAAACCATAAACCTGCAATCAGGCTAAGCAATGCTGTTGAGCCAAAGTCACAATTTGGACGTATTAAATGAGAATTCATGAGCACTTAGTATGAAAATTGTCTTCTACTTTACTTGCTGGAGCTAAATTAGCAAAAGCAAAACAGTAATTCCAAAAACTTGTTTAGAAAAGGATTTATCAACCCTTGAGTAGTTATTTGGCAAGTCCACTTTACAAGATGTAAAAATGATTGTCGAGCGTGTATTGTCCACCGCATGTTGGATGCATGTGTGAAACCAGATCGTTATCCAATATGGCCGACCTGCCATAATTGTGATATCACAAAATAAAACTGAAAAAAAAAATGCAGTCCAACTTCCATAACTCGAAGTTCCATTTTGCAATGAAAAGGTTCGACTTCGAGTTAAAGAATTTTTTTATTTTTGAAAGAAACTAGAATTATATTTTAAGCTACAAAGATATTTATTTATTTATATTTATTTATTTGAATTATTTTTTGTTGTTTTTAGTAAAAAGAGATTCCAATTTATTCAAAGCCTCATAGTGATCATCAGTTACAGTATCATTTTTTTGCAATTGAAAATTAAGACTTTTGAATGATTCTTCTACTTTATTTTTGGAAGGCTGATGAACAATTTCATTCACCAAACCCTCGTCATGACTTTTCGTTGCGCTTAGATTCGGATAATGTCCTTCATCTGTAGGAAAGCTTAATATAATCGTTAAATTATTTTGAGGTTATTTCATTTACATTACAACTACGCTTTGTACTTTTGTTCCATCAATTCACGGTCTTCATCAATGTTATTCAAGAAATATAAAAGAATGTCGTCCTATCGTCCAAATCCAGCTTTTTTAAAGCAGTTCGATATCGTATGATTACTAACATTAGTATTCCAAACATTTGTTACAAGATTTATGCAATCCAAATGTGTATTATCCTGTTTTTTGTTTGCTGCGATAGTTACACTTCAAATTTTGAACTACTACCTGAGCAACCGGTTGCAATTTAGAGGTCATTTTCTGCGAAAAAAACGCCAATTCTATGCGTTTTATTTTTTTTTTTGCATTTCTTTTGTATGAGTGACAATTATCGATAAGCAATAAAATTATAAGCAATAAATGCAAGTAAAAATTGGTTATTTTATTTTAGAATCCATTTTTTCAAAGAGTTGAGCGGTCATCAATGACTTGGTTTTTGTTTCATAATCAAAGGGTGACCATTTAACATCACTAAAACATTAAAGTATCTTACTAGCTAGAAATTTTATCAGTACCCGTGCATGCTGTAAAATTATCATCACCAAGCCGTTTCGCAAAATCCTCTGCATTCTCTATTGATATAAGAATTCTCCAGATATGGGAATGTTTTGATTTCTAGCAGTTGTAAACCACTCGAGCTCTGCTTTGTTGACATTTTCCAGAAGAAGTACAAGACTTCAATGAAGCGATAATTCTTTATTTTTCAAAATACGTTGAAACTGAACTCGCCGGGATGTCATATTTCGCCGCTTTCGACATCATCATTAATTAGTTTAAATTTTTTTGAAAAAAGAAGCTTCCCCCAAAATGTGTTTATACTGAAAACAAAAATTCGATTTATTAAATGCACTTTCCCATATTCCTATTGGCTAGTAACAATATTTTTATTCGACTTATAGACAAATTCGAGTTAAAGAAGTTCGAGTTATGGAAATAGAATTGTATGTAATTTGCAACAGGAGCACTCTATTTATTTCGGGTTATAGAAAGTTCGAGTTATAGAAGTTTGAGTTATGGAAGTTTGACTATACTTACAATTTCATTTCACACCCTATTTCGTTTTTCTGATGTAATCCTTTTTTGTGGTTCCTCGAATTGAAATATATCCAATGCCATTTGGTACCCAATTTCTTTTTCTAATGTATTTATAAATTGTGGTACCGCGATTTCAAATATATCCAATGGTATTTCGGACCCAATTTCCTCTTTTTAAATAGTAAGAAATAATTATCTTAAAAAAGGCAAGATCGTTTTGCCACACAATGATGTTAACCCGATAGGATCATTAGGACTATGAGTTAAGGAATACTTTAATTTATAAATTTTTGTTTAAAATTTTCTTGTTTCTGTTGGTCTTTCAATAACCCAAGTTCCATTTAACTTTATTTGGAATATCAGTTTTAAAGCGTTCAGCACAACCAGTAGAATTTGAGAAATACAAAAACAAATATAATTTTGTATGTGAACGTTTGAATAAACAATTTCTGTTTGTTTAAATTTTTTAACTTAAAAAATAAATAAAATTTACATAACCACATTTGATTTTTATTACGTATTTGTTTTATATTTTTATATTTTTCATATTTTTTTTTTGCACTGTAAACAAACATTTCACGAGAAAAATTTCAAATTTTAATTACCTTTCAAGTCTTTCGCATCTGCATGCACGCAAAGGATTCTCGACTGCAAGGATACACAAACACAAAATAATTAACAGCAGCCCAGGTACATTTAGAGCGTAAAGCAGCCCATAAAACTCATTGAATATTCGAGTAAGTTTTTCTTTGGGATTTTTCTTTTTCTATTTGAGATTTCCCCCGAGGGCGAAAGTTCAAAAATTCTGGAAATTAATATGTCAAGCGAAAGAGTTACAATATTTAATATTTTGGCGCTGCCTAATTATGCGATGTGTTGTTGTTTGTTTAATTCCGCTGAGCGTTGTTGCTGTCGTTGTTGTTTGTGTTGTTGCTATTGTTGCTGTTGTTGCTGTTAACAATTAACATTTTTTAATGCAAGTCCTGATGAAATTTTCCTTACTCATTGGGGACATTTTTCGCCCGGCGGGCTAATATTAAATTAATGAAAATTATGTATTTTTGGCAAGTCATTAAATTATAAAAGTGAAAGGGTGAAAGGTTAATGTGCGTATTTAAAAATTATGAAAATGTCGCTATCATAGATAAAATAAACAAAAAAGTTCAACCATTAAAAGTAGCACTTACAATGCAGTCTACTTACACTTACAATGTTTAATACTTTATATACATTTATATAATTATAGTGTAAGGATATCCGTACAACGAAACAACATCAAAACATTAAAGGGTGATTTTCAACATAAACCAAAAGAGGTTATAAAATTTTTTAATAATACACACAAGTAAGTTAATTCATTAAACTGAACTAAATTAACTACAAATTAAATATTGAAACAACACAAAGCCTTAAGCTCACACATTCGCCACATAATTGAAGACACAATAAGCCACAAAATATGGTCTGGAAAATCACATACGACTAATGATGATTAGCAAGATAATTACTTAACAAAACTATTTAGAATTTCCTCTAGTAGGAAGAAATGTTTTTATGCAAAATTTTACAGACATTTAAAATCTCTAAACCACACACAAAATTCAAAAGTATTACAATGCCAAAATGCCACGGCTACACCTAGAGGCCATTAAATCTTAAGCAGTAGACACCGAACTTGCTAAACCCCAAGTTGAAGGCAACCAAAAAGGAAATCGTCTAGAATTCAGTGCCACAAAGGCATGACACGCATTTTGAGTTTCACATTTGCTTTCAAATTCCTTAAGCAAACAGATTTGGTTATGTGCGGAAAATCTCACGAAAATGTTCCTCATGATTTTTAAACTAACATACGAATGCGGTACACAATTTACAAATTGGTTTAAACACGCATGAAAAGGTCCTGAATCCCAGTTGAAATAGGAAACCTGTGCAGTTATTGCTGCCATTTAACGTGAGTTTGAAACAACAATACAAAAGTGAATATAGACTTGATGGGATGGCGCCAAGGATATAATTATTTATATGTGTTTATCTCAAATAAGTTACATATTATAAGTACATATATACTGAAAACAATATTTGTAAAATATATAGCATTTCCAAAAATTTTTTCTTGTTTTAAATTTAGAAGACCTCAAAAAATTTAACCAACAAATTTCTTCTCTGTTTAGTACAAGAAAATCTTTCAGATCAAGTAATATCGAAGACTTTTTTGAATTAAAAAAAAGTTTTGTCTTAAATTTTAATATTTTTTTTACAATACATAATATAGAGAAGCTTCGAATAGTAGTAAACTACAACAACAAAATTGATTTTTATATTATCTTAATTAATTGAATTTTTGGCTGACCATTCAGCTGTTTCAAGTATTACCAAATACCCATCATCAGAGATCTTGGAATAAATAATATATATATTTTTCAAATTATTTTCAATTTTTATAAATGCATATAGCATACAAGTACTGGACACAAAATAAATATTTTCCGATTCTAAAATATTCAGTGCCTTCTGAGAATACATACCTATAATGAGTATAAAAATTATCTATTAAAATTTTTATATATAACTCTTATGTACCCTTATCCGTGCTATCGGAACGGATTATTATTTGAGTACAATTGAACTTTGGACAAAGGACTGCCACTCCAACTTAACCTAACCCTTACACTGTTAAAGACAAATATAAAATCATATTTATATCGCTCCAATCGCTTGAAGCTCGTATCTAAATCTTATCATGCCTTTCTTACGTAAATACTTGCATTTTATGTACATTTACATTTTATGTACAACAAATTTACAGCCTTTGATTAAAAAATTTTGAAATTCTGAGAAAACCAAAGCTGGGTCTTAACTTTCTCAAGGAGTTTTATGTAACTACAATTATTTTTTGTCGTTGTTCATCAGTTGTTGGTCTCTTTTCGTCTATCGGCTGGTAGACGATTCACCCGTGACAATGAGGCCTTACTTGGCTTCTGGCGTTCCATAAAATTTCGCTACCAATATTTTATTAAGTAAGTTTTATGCTCACTTTGATAGAGAAATGTTAATGTTTGCTCCAATATCTGCATCGTTGTAGAACTATCATTGATTCAAATTAGCTATTTTTACATATTTGAACACTATCTTCTTGAAAATTTAAGGACAGCAGCATAATTCAATTGCATAAAATGTAAATGTCTTGTATGGCAAGACTTCTAGATAAACTGTTTGTTTTAACCTTAATACGTACTTAGCTCATGAATAATTACCTTTCTAATTTTATCCTTGATATTATTGTTGTTGTTAATGATTGATCTTAAGTATGTAAAAGACTGAACTATCTCGCTTATCGTTACCTTTTTGTAGTTTATGTATTCTAAAGCTTCATCGTCATTACATGACTTATTTTCTGTGAAGCTATATCTTTAAGTTCAGTATGTTTTTTTCCTAACCTGATGGATATATTATAATAACATTATCATTTGAGTATGCAAATACCCTTAATAACGAATTTAATTTGTTCTCTTGGCTTCATTCCATCATCTCGTCTTTTTCATCTAGTCTTTTTCTGCTATATATTACAGAGTAAAGTTACAGTATATAGTGTTGTCTCACTTCTTCATGAATAATGTGTTTGATTCCAATATGTCTTCACATAGTTCAAATTTTGTAAACCAATATTAGCATACCTGTGCAAATACACTACTCCTCTCGTCATAGGGTATAAAACTGCATACATTATACCTGAAAAACTCAATCGAGGTAGTGGTTTAATGATTCCAATGTGCTCAGGCTGGCTTTCAGTATTATCCAACATCACTAAAAGAACATGCTATAAGTTTTTATTTTCTTTATAACTTGTGAACTGAGTTTTCTTCTTCCGATAGCAGAGACTATAATAACATCCTTCACGTTATCTGATATAAACGCTCAACAAAGTTTCTCGTAGTAAATTTTGGTCATTAAATTAATAAAAAATCGTTGTAAAATAAATAAAACTTAAAACAATTTTAAATGGTTTTCTTTTAATAATAGATGATACATAAAGCACTGATAAGGTCTTTAGTAACCGTATGGATGTGGTTTTATACGTCAATAATTCAACAAATAGAGAGGTCACAGCATGTACTTATATTTTTATATATATAGTAGGTATATGTGATACAGAAGATGTATAATTTTTTTTTATAAATGAAATAATTTTTATAAAAATTTTTTTATTAAACGGGCGTGGCACTCAATCATACTGATTCTATTTCCTTAGCGATATAGTACAAGTATTTTGGGTTTCAAATGTTTAACATAGTTAAAATTAAAACTTTGACCATATTTAGCGCCCAAATTGAGATTGTGGCAATTGAAAGAAGCATTTATTCTTCTTTTTATTTTATTCATTTCAATATCTATACTTATTCGGATACATCGAATTTTGATTAGATAATTTGTATTTTGCTACTCTGTGCGTCGATAAATAATGAAAAAAATGGTAGTTTAGCTGCGTGCGGTATATTAATTGCCATTTTTAAAATCTAATCCAATTCACTTAAAGAAGAAACTTTCTTGATAGCCAATCTACGAAATTATGCTCTCATGAATGGCAAAATGGCCAATTATACTCAAAATCGGGCATTTTCCCGATTCATAACAAAACAGTTGTTACACCATTTATAGATCTAGTTCGGATAGACATAAATCTTTGATTTGTATTACTTTCTTACATTTCATAAGACTGTAAACTCTTTACTAAGTGGTTGAATTGCATCTTCTACAATACAGATGGACACTCAATTATCTGTCAACCCTAGTTAATTTGTGGAAGTGAAGTATAAATTCACTAAAATTCAGTTAATTCGTAAAAGACGAAAGTAACTCCAGATTAAATTCTTTGATAAATAACTTCAGTTGGAATGATTAAGTATTTCTTCAACACATTCACCTTTTTCACCATTTGGGCTCTTATTCAACAGAAGGTGTTAATATTCAATTAATTTTTGAATTCTTCTCTTATTTAATAGTTATTCTGACCAATGGAATAATATTTACATTTAAATTTATTACTCCATAAAAAATTAACTAAGCTTTGAAACATATTGCTAATTTTAACAAATATTGTTTTTTTATCATTTATTCAACTTTTTAATCAAAGTATGTATCATATTTTACTAAGTCGAATAATTGAAATAGAAATTTATAATTTCAAAACATCTTCAAAGTGATTTTACTTCTATAGTATTTGTATACGAGTAATAATGAACCTGAGTGTAATTCTGTACAAGGACATATTTGTATAAAATGTAACACACTAAATGTTTCCCTAAGCGACAATTACCGGAAATTACGTAAATGTTTGTCAACTTACAAATGACACCACAGGATGTGGTGCTGCTGTAAAGCATAAACAGTCAAACGGCATTAAGACAGCCAAAAGTGCTCTTAACATATTCATGAAACGGTTGACATTTACTTTTACGACACGAAAGATTAAAAAGACAAAAGTGCTTTGTTCAATTGTTTAAACTCCATAACATCCGTATTGTACATATTTTAAACTCATCGTAGATGCCAAGATGCAAGTACAAATTTCAAAGGATACTCAAAGCATAAAATTCTAATGAAATTTTCTTCCTTTCATACATTTAAAGGAATTTTTCATGCTTTCGAATGAGAGCGCATATCATCCGCAAAGACCTACTAGTGGTCTTTTTATGTTTGTTTCGGTTTTGTGTGATTTTTATTTATGCTTTCAGTTACTTTGTTGAGCTTATTATCAGAACAAAAACTAGGGCTAAAAGATACATATAAATATAGAAAAAATAAAGAAAAACACATAAAAAACTTATCAATAACGATGAAATGAAACTCCACAATTTTAAATGTAAAACAGAATACTTATTTAAAATATTTTTTCAAGAACCTTCTCTCTTATAGTTTATAATCAAGCATTATTAATAATAAATAAGAATAGAATATTGAATTAATTTAATAGCATAGAATTTTTAAGTCTGAATCATATTTTTGTGTTCGCAATAATCTGTCTATCAGTCATTTGTCAACCATTGCCTAAATAGTTTTCTTCTTCCATGACAATCCAGTTAATTAAATGTCAGTTGCAAGTAGGACTCGAGTTATTATAAATCACTGTCCAATTTTCGAATGAGACAATGACGCTTAAATAACAGAAATGCTGTGTCACAAACTCATCACGTTTTCAAAATCCTTGCCAAATGCTTACACACTCCATATTAGCCCACATCAACTAAGCACTACATTTTCAAAATGAAACCAAAATTATTTTACTTAATGTTTTGCACTTATTTCGCTTCACTGAACCGAAATTGCAAAGTCACATAGTTTGACACCCCCGGGGCACCAAGGAAACACAAGACAATACGAAGACAATACGAAGCAGATAAGTACAATATTTACAAGGGGAGCAGAACCAGTCAACTTATCTGCAAAATATCCTTCCCATTGTACATTCCAAGACAAGCTCCTTAAGTTTGCTTCTGTGTGTTTCAGAAATTCCTTTGATATCATGAAAAAGTTTACAAAAAGTTTTTCGCAATAATTTTTTGCAGAGAAATTCCTTACCTTCCGATGGCATTGACTTTTAACACATGACATAGGACATGATCCTTCACAATATGCCATGTTCACTTCCCTGCAACCATTGCGGGGAAATATCTAGGCCTATAGCTTTTGCGTCTCAATGGTTTGGTAGTGGGAATGTTTTTCTTGATTTTCAAGTTTATTGATAATGACCACAAAGTATTAGTAGTGATGTTTCACATATTATACAACGGCAAACTTTATAATTGTTGAGTTAACCACTGTTAACAAGTTTTCTTTTTTCTTGAAAGATTTAGGGCGGAGATTTTTTTAATAAAAAATTTTCATCTATAATATATTGATTTGTTTTAAATTTTGGCGTAGTAAAACTCTAAATGTGACCAATTTAAAATATTTAAAATATGATAAATATTATAATTTTATTATATATCAAATTAATTTTGCTTACTAATATATTGCAACAATGAGAATAATTTTTTTTCAAATGCAATAAGTTTTAAGTATTTGTATTTCAAAGTCTATGTCTTTTTAAATAGATGATTACTGTTCATCAAATATAATATGCAGAAAGTATGTATACATATATAATGTTAGAGATATACATCTATTCAAACAAACAACTTAAATAACTTTTGCTATTCACACTGATTAACAAACGCCTTTCATACCAGAAATGTAAATTTATGTATTTGTATTAAAATAGATCCTATCTTAAACATTTTTGGAAAAGATACTTATTTTGATAATTTTTTTTGATTTGATAGTTTTTTAATCATACCTCAAGATCAAGATTTATATCATTACCTTAATTGCCTCAAATATTTGTTTTTATCAATTTGTTAATCTATACACATTTAAACAAACACACAGAAAATATATACATATAAGACTTATTTTAAGTTATCGGAAGTACAGAACCCTCTTTTAATAACCCAAGGCAGTATAAAAGTCAAAAAATTATTCGACAAACCGTATCAAAAAGTATAAAAGTCATAATTGGAAAAATACATTATGCAGTATAGAGAAAAATGGTGAGTGGGTCCATATTATCGCAGTCATCAGGTCAATGGATACATGGCCAATCTATTCCAAATGCAGAACCTCTGACTTAATACACAGAAGCAAATCAGAGATATCTAGGTTAATATCTATCTTTACAGAGCACTGGATCATAGGACGGCATGGGCTAGACTTGGCCTACCATGTAGTATCTCCTGCAACGCATGTCTACCAACTTTCGAAGAAAAGACACTAGAACACCTGTTGTGTCCAGAACTGGGCTTAGATTTTTGGGTGCCTCCTTCTTTAACACACTCAGCGATATCTCCAGAATTAGCAATGGCCAGACTCTCGTCTTTATATATGCTTCTGGCTGGTTCTAGTTTGACCTTTTACCCACTATAACGAGGAGTTGTAGATCAAAACGACTTTCTTAGCTAATTGAGGAGGATTCGTTCCACCCTTCACTTTAACTACCTTAGTAACTAACCATGGACAATATTTCCGAAAAAAAACTTGACGAATTAATATCGAAAAACACAATTTTGATAATAATTAAGAGAAATTATTAATATATAATATTTACTAAAGAAATTCAAAAGAAATATTCTGTATTTCCATTATTGTATTGAATTAAGCTTATTGGTTAATTACACTCAACTATTGTTGCACAGAAAGATAACTTAATTTAAGTTATTTAACTCAAATTTTTATTTAAATAAATATTTCGATTTTCATCTAAAGTCATCCTCAGGACACGAAGACCGATCATTTTTATGGACTCCATTTTTCACATTAATGCAATTTTTATGAATTTTACATAATTTTTGCTTTGAAAAATGAAATATACTCAACAACAAATAAATTTAATAAATTTTTAGTTTCGTCAAAATTTTGTCTAAAATTTCAATCAATTATGATGGAAGTGTTTTTCTATATGAAATGATATATTTAATCCTTTTTATCTAGCTCATACCAACATTTTGTTAAGATTAAAAAATTTATTAAAAATCAATCAAATTCTTGTGTTTACACATTTCGAAATGTTGTTTAATAAAATAATTATAAATATTGTATTCAGATCATTTTTGAAAACTATAAATAAAAATATATTTAGAAATCAATACGTAAATAAAAAACACGAATTCCTCAGAAATGTAATTAAAATTTCCATCAAGGAATCAATTAAACGTAGCCAAAGACTTAAGTAAACAAACAAGCAAACAAAGGATGCAAAAGTTTACGAATTGAAAAAAGACAAGAAAACAAAACATGTGGACTCGCCAAAGGATATACACAGTCAGAAGGCAAATTCAGGACGCATATCAAATTGTGGAAACTGCACAAATAAGAACAAATCCATGCGATTGAAAGTTGCATTCGCAGAAAGGATGCTATGTGTTTCCTTTGCAACTGCTGGAGTTGAGTTGGCAATGCAATAAACCGAAGTGGAACTCTCAACTGAAGGACTGAAGTTGCAGTGTAACAAAGACGGAGTTAAAGTACATTGGCAGGACGAAATGGTTGTGCACAATATTAAATAAACATAAAGACAGAAATATTAAGAGAGAAGATTTTTTATTAGAGAAGCTTTTTAATGCGGTTATTGCTTGAATGGCTATGAACCACCGACAGCAAAGTACCATATTTGCCTCAATTTACATTATAAAATAATAGAAAAGTTTTATGAACATCAGAAAACTCTGCAAGAATAAGAACCTTACATAAGGACTCATCGAGGAAAAGTACACTTGCAAATTGATTTTTCAATAGTCGTCTGACAGCTGCTGCAAAATCTATTGACTTCCATCACCTCTCTCATAGCACTCCTATTATCATTGTCTTCTGCAAATCCAGAATACACATACTCTTAAATTATTTAAAATCATCCTTAATATTTTTGTGGAAGAGGGGGAGATATAAAAATGCAATTTTTGAAACACATTTTTTATTCCATTTCTGTTTTCATAAACCCTAAAAGACAATATTAATTCAATTTTAATATTTTTACACAAAGCACTTCACTTACAGTTTCTTAAGCCCATAAAAGTCATAAAAACAAGCTTACGAGGCCCATAAATGTTAATGTGACAAGTGGAAATATTACGCCGTTTTGCATATGTCGCATTGATGTTCTGTTATTTTATTTTTAAGTGCTGCCAAGTACTGCCATCTGTTTTTTTATTTCAGATCTCATCCACACGACAGCAAATTTTTGCAAACCCCATTTGCACGTAGCAACTCTTAATATCACAGGTTGTAGTCATCAGTTCGGAACGTTCGTATAATTTTCAAATTTCGGAAAGTGTAATTCGCACATTTCAGATGTTTTTGGAGTTTATGAAAAGTACTTGTGGAAGGCGTATTCAAATTGTAATCTAATAAAATGTATATAAAATTAATTCTCATTTACTTAAAAATTCTGTTTTCTTTGGTTTTTACTTTTTGTTCAATTGTGTTCTAAGATATATAATAATTTTGAATAGCAAATATGTTCACTATCATCATTTAATAGCTTATTTCTAATCGGAGTATATAGATTCTATAAAACTTCTCCAACGATCGCAATTATTGATTATTATTTTCTGTTAATTCCATGACTTTCCAGTATCTTTCATTTATTCACATATTTCATTTATGTTAATAAATGCACTTATTTCTTTCAATTCTAGGTATTTTGGTCCAAGTCCAGATGGAAAGGTTTTCTGATCGGCTTCCGTTGTATTTGTCATGCACTGAAATTCGTCTAAGCGTACGTTTTTATTAATAAAAGTAGTTTAAGTGGTATCCAGTATTTCATGGCAGTTGTAAATAGGGAAACTGTGGATGAAGTAAAACGTTGCACTACAATCAGTAAACCTTTGAGTTTAATACAATTCCTACGAATATTTGTTGATGTATTCGAAGATAATATGGAATGTATGTATGTATAGTCAACCCAAATTCCATAGTTTTCAATCTTCAATCCAGCTTAATCTTTCTTAATAAGATATCTTGATATCGTTTATGAAAATTTTTTAAGTGAAGTGTTTTTTATGACCTCAAACGTATCGAAATGAAATGCCATGAAAATGTAAATTTAAATTGGGAAAGAAAATGTTACATGGGATATTTTCACATGTTAAGTGAGTGCAGTGCTGGTTCCATCGTAATCGTCGGTGTTTTGCGAAATTTCTTGTACAATTCATGTAAACATAATGGCCAACAAATTTTGTTGAAATCTAAAATAGTAACAAAGAAATATGTAACCAAATTAGCGTGTTTAAATTTTCAATTCCGGATACTTTTTACACAAAATATTCTTATATTGAATTTTTTAAGTTTTATAAGTTAGAGAAGTGTTTGACATTTTTATAATTTTATATAAAAATAAAATTACTACAAACTACACAAAGTATTAATAAGGAATTTTCGTCTAAAATGCTTCTAATTTTTTCTTCTGAATAAGTTAAGATATCTTAAATTAAAACAATTAAAATAAAATTTCATCTATTTATATATTTTAAAGGCGATGCCAATTTTCAGCCTTTATTTTGGTAATATGTTCAAGAGAAGGCATTACAAAAGTGAATCCAATTATTTCTCTACCTTAAAGATCCTTTAATTAATAAGAAAATTATTACCTCTCTTTGGTTTTATTTTTTTTTTTTCAAAACAAAAATTTGGATTAAAAAAGACTTCGTAAAAAAGTTGGTTTCGGCCAATAACACCCCAAAATCAAACAGTTCCTTACCGCTGGGCGTCCATTAATCATCCGACAAGTGCAATATGGGCATCTTTAAGAAAATTCCAATTACTAATTACAGTTGACATGTGGTGCCAAAACCACAATTCGCGTTTTGTTGCATGGAGGCACAAAAGAACCGGGAAAGAAGAATGAAATAATTTTAGGGTGTTTTACCAGGAAAAAACGTTGTTAAAATAATAACGCGGTGTGAAATTTGTGAAACATGACACCGCACTTAATTTACAATTCATTTGGTACGTTACTTCTGTCAAATACGGGGGACCTCAGCACAAAAGTTGTATTGTTTAAAGAGATCCGCGGTTTACTTGAGCTCTTTTTTGTAATGATTTTTTATCATTTCATCCGCTTGTTGGCATTTGGCAGTTATATTAGTATAATGATGTAATTTGTCCATAACGAGCAGTCCGTGGCTTATGTTTTTTGTTTCTGGCATCCTTTTTCACTCAACTCAGTTTAATAATTCAGGATTATAAACACTTTTAATTTGGCCTTAAGGCGGCTACTTGAATTTTTTTATTCAAGCGAATGTCCTCATTTTCCAAAGGCGCCAAAAAGAATTTGCGTGTGAATCTTGTCATTATTTAATTGCTCTGTAATAATTGAAATAAAAGTCATGAAATTCCTAAGAAAAGTTAAATTGAAGGATATTAAATATAATAGAAAGCAATTCATTTGCATCAAATTGCCTTTAGTCTTAATTTGTGTAATCAACTACAAGTGCTGGCTGTAAACTCTTTCTCCTCTTACAGCTCACAGCTTTTGTTATTGCATTCAGTTGATCATTTTTATTAGGTTTCTGTACACAGCCCTCCTACTTATAAGCCACCGAATCCTGTATCCTGCTTACTATTTACATGACCAACATTAAATATCCTTAAGCTGTTTTATTTAACTAATGAGCTGCCATGCATTTTACATGCTCCACCGTTGTAGCGCATTAATTTTCCATAATAGTTCTCGTATTAGTATTTCCTTCGCTCGGAATGGGTTTCCTCGAAAGTTTCTTCACGTTGCCCCATGTAAATCAAAGTTGTTTACAATAGACAACAATAAGCATCCGAACAGTACGAAGTTTGCTGGCAGTGTTCTGACTATTTTTATGCAAGTTTTTCATAGCAACAGCGCCGATTGTTATGCAGTAATTGCTCCTTAATTTATATTTAATTGGATTTAAACTAGAATTCTTGTTAAGGTTGTTAAGAGTAAATATTTAAACGAAGTTGTTTATTCCCAGTAAATATGTATCCATTATAAATACATGCAAGGCAAATAATGTAAGTATGACGACGAAATTACTTAAACTAAAACTATTAAATAGAATTTGAATTGTTATCGTATTAAATGTTATAGTCTTTTCATATTTTTATTAATTTAATTTAACTACTAGAATTTCAAGGGTTTCTCGTGATACTTAAACACTCGATATGAACATTGCTATTCCCCTAATTTGTTTTTCCACGTATTTGTGCAATATTTTAAAAAATCGAAAATTAAATTTAGATTGTACTTAATATCGCCTTTAGACAAATAAGCCAGCATCATATTTTGCTTAAGCAAAGATATGACAGATCCAGAACAAGCTATCGATTTAATAACTATAGTTATTCCATTGAATTAAGGGAACTAAAATTTAAGGATGATAATATATTCAGAAATAAAGACTAGAATTTCAGACGATAAGTTAAACAGATTTCTATTACTTTAAACCTTTAAAGGATAATTTCAAATAATTTAAATTTTTATCCCATATTCTTCTAACTCATCCTATTCGTATTCACAAGAAACTGTTAATAAAAAATTAAAAATACATACCAAAACAGTTTGCTCACATTAAAGCTTAAGAATGCCTAAACGTACAAAACATAAGTCCGAAACTGGTTCATCATGAAATATTATGAAATATAACTTCCAACACACTTTTAAGGAGATGCTTGCTCCATATTCTTCCATTGTCTATACTACTATGTGCGTTTTATAGTTATAATTTTATGTTGCTTCACCAAAGAACCTTTAATAATCGAAGTCAATACTAAAATTAATTTAAAATGATAATAAATAAATAGTTAAAATATGCAAACATTTAGTACATTCACCATTTAGTACATTGTCACAGGATATGTTTATACATCCTCTTTTAACTGAAAGTTTAATTTTTTCCTGTTTTTCCTGTTTGTGGTGCACCCTGAATTCACTAATTTAGGCTCTGGCGACCGACTTTATGGTTAATTAAACATGTGAACACATTACTGAAGCAAGAAACAGCCTTTGTAAAAGTGATATATATAGCAGATGTGAAGATCACATACCAATAACATATAAAGTAGCAGTCATACTACCACACTATGCAGCAACTTTTATCTATTAACTTTATCTATAATCTCTCTATACCTATTATATATCATTTATAATTATATGTTATTATATATGGAAATATGTGGAATCAGCAGTATAAACAACAGAGAGTGAAATATTATTTTAATCTTTAGTATTACAAACTTTTAAGTCGATATACACACTCCTATTATATAGGGTGCTTCCTAACAAAATGACATAAATGCGGGAAATAATTCCTTTGTCCAAGAAACGAAATAGGCACATCATAAATGATGGGGATATAGTGTCGTGTTGCAGTTGCTGTTAACCATTAAATAGTTTTTAGTTGAACTTGGAATTTAAAGGTAAAATTAATAAAAATTTTACAAAAACATATTTATACAAATCCTTAATGAAGTTCTATTATTCATAATATGTGAATATTAAAAAAATTTTTTATATTTTTATTTATATTAATTTTTTTTACTTTTCCAGTGTTCCCTGCCTTTTATTTAAATTTATAATTTAATTTTCAGTTTAATTTTGATAAATTTTGACATAAATTTTGACATTCTAACCTATACCAAATAATTTCTAATATTATGATATTAATTATTAATATAATATAACAATAATATTATTAATTTCTAATATTATAATATTAATTTTTAATATAATATAATATTACTATAATACAATAAAAATATTAAAAATTTCTTATATTATAATATAACATAATAATAATATTATAATATTATTAATTTCAAATACTATAATATTAATTATTAGAATAATATAATATTATTATTATAATATAATAATAACATTATTAATTTTTAATATCATAATATTTGAATTATAAATTTAATTATTAATATAATATAATAATAATGATATTATTAATTCCTATTATAATATTAATTATTTATAAAATATTATTTTATAATATTATAATATTAATTATTAATATAATGTAATATTATTATTATTATATAATTATAATATATTATATTATTATAATATTAATTATTACTATAATATTATTAACATAATATAATAAATTAATATAAAATATATAAATTAATTTCTTACAGTATTTAATAATTTGCATTTCCAATTTGATTAATAACAGCAACGAAAAAATTTAACTGCAATGTAGTTTAAGAAGAAATTCTTTAGATACATTTTTCCAATACAACTAAACCCTTTAATTGAATACAAACATTTATTTTTAAATTTGTGCGAATCTTCTAATTTTAAACAATACTTAACGTATTTGGATGGAATTCAAATTAAATATTTTGGGAACACACAAGGCATAATTCTCCCAAATACCAGATAAGTTTAAGAAATTTCAGTGCACATGCTCCACTTTTAGCAGATAAAACCGAATGAAGAGAAACTCTTGTACAATTAAAGAGAATTCTATATGCTTATTTATAAGAGAAGTCACTCTTTAAAAGCACATCATCTAACATTTGTTGTGCCCTTTTAGCTTTTTCAGTCGATTTTAAGGTTTTTGTCCTTTCATGTCGTTATTTTAAAATTACCTCCGTTGTCCTTCTGTAAAGTGAAGTACGCACAAAAAACACTTGCATATATTTTTTATTTACTTATATATTTCACGATATATATGTACACATACACACATATATATATATATAAATATATATATATATATATATATTTATATATATTTATATATTTATATATATTTGTTAAAGGAGTGCAAAAAATTTTTTATTTTTATTGCATGCGCTCTTTAGCATTTCACTTGTGTCTCTCAATGTCCCGGCATACCTTTAGCTCCAGCAAATATATATACAGCAAACTGGTGACACTCCTCCCTGTGCGCAACAACAATTTTTTAGGGACACTCGTTTGTGTGACAAACCAATTGTGTCCTTTGCAAGCATCCAACTTGGGTCATTGTCGCTCCAAATAAATTCCAGCCAATAAAATCGAAGATATTTTCGTTTTTTTATAGAATTTTTCCTTGCTGTTGTTTGTGTATATAGTAAATCGTATTTTTCTTAAGCTAACAGTTTTTATATGTATTTTTAGTAACCATTTTATTGCATTCTTTTATATTTCCTTGGTACAGCGGCAGAATATTGCAGGATATTGCAAGAACATAAAATAAATTTTGTGTCGTTGTAAAAGATTTTATATAAAAATAGAGTTATTTTCCCAGACTCGTTACATTCCTTTTATATGCAATATATAAGTTATTATGTACTATATCTTTGTATATCTGTAAATATGTTATGCAAAATGGTAAATTTCAAACATAAAATATTATATCGTCTTATATAAATACAGGACTTCTTTCAGTTAAACGTTATGAAAAGCTGCAAATGCCATGGCTAGCTTGCAATCGTTTGCGAGGACTTGCGAATTTCTATGCCGAGTAACACGAGAACGAAATTTACTTCTTCTACTATTTTTACTCCTACAATATCGATTTTTCAGTGTTGATGAGTTATTATCATTTAAGCTTTATATTTTACTAAAACTTAAAGTTTGTGCATATTGACGTCTATTTAATAGATAAGGCATCAACAGGCTAATAAAAAAAAAATTTTGTTACAGAATGTCTTTGATTAAACTTTTTAAAGTTTAATTTTAATTTTATAATTTTTTTTAATATCTTTTAGTTTTTTATTGAAAAGAAATTTAAAATTAAATTTACCGCAAATTGTATCTCACAATTGATAATATTTCACAGCTTATATGTGGTAAAGACCAGATAAAGACTTTGTACTTCATTGCTTATGCTTATGCATTTACTGGTCGTAATGCCACTAAATCACCAACGGTATATACCGTCAATACTGCTGAAGAACAAAGAACGATCCAAATTATATGCAGATTTCACAATTCCTCAAGCGATGTAAAAACAAGAAGAGTACTATGGTGGAAAACTATTTTAATAAAGTAAAGATGTATTTAATATAGTCTTACTTTTGCATCCCCAAGAAACCTAAATCATTGTGTAAGATGGTATTCACAATAACCACCACTAGCTCTGCCATTATTGAAAGTAGTAAAGAAAATAATAAAATCTTCAATCTAAACTTCTATGGAACTATAATACAACTTGCGTGTGATGCAGACAGTGATATTGTTAAACTGAACAGTCTCTTAAAGGATAATATATTAAACTGCAATAATGTGGAATACTAAAATAAAGACTGGATACTCAAATCTATTAATATATAATAGTATAAGAAACGTATTAATCTAATAAAAAAGAAATTAATTCAGTTTGAAAGAACAGAAATCATATTTGCATAAGATAAGTTCTCTAGATTAACTTGGTCTAATACAGCATTTGCTACAGTGGCTGCTTAGGCTTACTTTGAACACCGTCAACTTCAGCTTTGTAACTTCAGCTTTGCCACTTCAGCTCTTCATTTCGCAAAGCCAGAAACAAACCGTTAAAAACATATTGGAATTGTTTATTGATTACTACTAAACAAATTATGATAAATAAAAACATCCAATTTATTAATTCCTAGTTTAAACGAAAAGTACTTAGTGATATATATTTATATTTAAAAATAATTAGCAGTTTTACTACAATTTATACAGAGTATATAACAATTGGCATCCTTCATAGTCATAAATAAAATATATTATGATTATATAGTTCTGATTTGCCAACACTATTTCAATGACATATCACAAACTGACAAACCGAGGCATTATAGGTTCTCGAACAACAGTGTTTGATTGAAAATTTCTCAAATCACCGAGAAAAAATTATCGCATTTTTTTGAAAGGCTAAGCCATGCTGACAATCTTCAAACTCTCAACACTTTGAAAGTAAACAATATATAGCTCGTGGCCAAACTATTGTCAAGTGATCGAAAAGCAACTGAAAAGGATTTAAAAATACGCGATGTCCAGTGGAGATCGTTCAAATAAAGAATGGATTATCTAATACTATTCAATACAAAATATAGAAATGTTTTAATAACTGTTTAGAATTAAGGTTTATAGTATTTGTCTAGAATTAAGGTACATTGTATTATGGCCTTTATTTATTTTGTCATTTTAATTGTGTCGTAGCCTTTAAGCACACGCAAAAAGGCGGCGTGTGGCTTGGAGGTGAGTAATAAAGAAAACGTGAAGGAAAAGATATCAGTAAACTAACTGAATAAAAACAATAACAATAATAATGAACTAGTAATATTTTTGTATCCACATTCAGATTTTTCTGTACAATTACTTATTAATATTTATATTGTAAACTTTTTTTCAACTAAGCCATCCATCGAATAATAATATTCGCGAATACTTGAAACATATAGGTTCGACCAAAAACCCCTACATATCTTCAAAAAGCGTTTTGTAAGTGAAAAAATCTTTTGACATATAAGACTAGTATGACACAATGGCCTGATTTCAATCTCATACAAAATCTCTATAAGCCAGAATGGAAATTCCCATTTCCTATTTTCTCTGCACATGGCTTGTTCTCAGGAGGAACAGAACAACTACCTTTAAATGAAATAAACATTAGAAAATCAATGATTCCTATACGGCACAAACTGAATCTAGCTGTGCTATACAGACAAACAACCGAAGATGTAGCAACAACATGGTCTGAAAATGCTAGTTTGATTTATAGAGTGTAGTAATTTAACCATCTACTTCTCGAAAGAGAAGTATAGATGCTACAATTCTCTGCCTTCGATTAAATATAGCGTTTTCAAAAGTCAGGAAGTAGTGCTACCAATTAAGTACACCATACGTATATTTCTGTAGGAAAAATTCGTTTCTCAGAAAGAAGTAGAACTGGTTATATTGGATTTGTCTCATAATTTATATATTGGCAATCAGGTGGGCCTTAGAATAATAACAACACACACGACTACCTGAAAAACAAACGCAGTCAAATTTATAGAATTATTTGAATTAGAAAAGAAACTATCTATTTTCAAAGTTTCTTGGACAGAGGAGAGTGGATGGTAACAAGATAGTTATCTAATTTAAATAGTTACATCTAAGCGATCCGCTCAATATTAACAGAAAATGGTCATTTGGAGTAGCATAAACTTTGAAGAGGTGATAGAATTTAGGTCTTTCAAAGTTCACAGTTTAACAAAGTTCAGTCGATGATGACATTTCGAAACAATGCAACACGGATTATATGGATGTTTGGTTCTAAACAAAAGGATAATAAAATATTTAAATATGATCCATTGCCACAAACTCGGGAACTCAGTTAAAAAATAGGCTATCATACTCGTAATGACAGGAGCCTTATCTTTTAAAGGTTACGATTCTCTACGGAGAAGCACCCCAATTATTATAATGTATATCCTCGTGTATATATAAAATAATTAATTTTCGTTTGTATTTCTTTTGCTATCGAAAACTGAGAAAAATGTTCTATCCAATTAAAGCTGAAAAAATGTGCAGCAATTTATAAAAGCTTTAACTGGGAAAAGTAAAAAGTAATTTCGAGATGTGGGGAAAAAGGTTAAAATAACGAAAAGATTAATGCGAAATTTGATGACCCACTCATTAAGAATGAAAATGTTACAGTGAAATTGTTTCTATTTAAATGGGCAGTTTTGCTTCATTATGTGTGACCGTTTCAATAGACATCAGATGGACATGAAAACAGTAACCGCAAATGGAATACATTTGTTAAGCTCTAACACATCCTTGGAGTGAAGGAGTGAAGTGAATTTCATGCCGTAGTAATTTAAACCAACGAAAAACAAAGAAACAATTAATAGACAGGACAATTACAATTTGACACGCTGAATGTGTAAATGAGTAGGAAATTAAAAATTTATTTAGTTAAACTTTCGCAGTTGACATAAAGGAGGACATAACAGATGAGTATATTTAGCTAAATAATTTATCAATAAGCAACTGAATATATATGTTATACACTGGATTATATATTATACTTACGTATTAATAAATTTTTTCCTAACGTAAGTAAATGCCTTTAAAATATATATAATAAGATTATAAAATAAGATATATAAATGAGCTTGTAGTCCTTAAAATATAAACAAGGAAAAGGAAATTTTATTTCATACATTAACAACACGAATCACTTGTTGATTATTTTATTATTCAAAATTTTATTAGCAATTTCGCACGGAAGCAACGTAAGTACGCAAAATATTAAAGCTAATTCAAAGGACATTACTTTCCTGCTCCTTGCTGAACTGTTAAAATATTTGCTTTTGCATTTATTATGCAAAATACAATTTTCTTTGTACTTCCTTCAGGAAATTTCTGTATTTCTTTGCTGTGCCAATTAAGGAGGAGATAGCAGGGTTTTCATTCCTTTTGTTGAGGTTGTTGGAAAATTCAATTGTTTTGCATTAGGGAACACTACTCAGGTTCATACACTTTGCCGCAAGGACATCTTTTATTGCTACAAGCGTATTTAATGCCTTTTGTGCATTTGAGAGTTTTAATTTTTTTGATCTCACTCCCTGAGGGTTCATTTAAATCGCGTGAATTTGCATTTATTTGGCACTGTCTGCCATTCAGCCTTTAACATTGAATGAGTGAATAAGGGTTACTTACGAAATGCCTACAACCGGAATTTTTGATCAAAATTGTTTTTAATTATATATATCAACAAATGTCATGCTTAAGAGGATTCATTTACAATAAATATTCTTAATTATTTAATGAAGGAATAATTTCAAAAATTTATATTTTTATTATTATTTAAACAAACCCTTTAATATTCGAATTACTTGAACATTAAAATAAAGTAAAAATAACATATGAGGATTGATTAATAAGTGCAAGAAAAATGTAGTTGGTATCAATAATTTTTTTATTTGAGGAAAATTCATTTAAAATTAAAACTTATTTCCGAAAAATTTTTAATAAATAACATATATCACAATACTACATTATGCATGGGTAGGGGATCCCAAATTATTGAAACCGTCAATTTGTCTTAACTATGACACATAAATTTATTATAATAAAAAAAAAAATTGATGTCCATTTAGACCCAATGTAATATTTTTTAGTATTTTTAACAATTATCAATAACACGATTAACATTTCATTAACTTATGACAGCCTAAAGTTTTACATATATCAGCAAAACATTAGATTCTCTTATTAAACACTAATGTTTTTAAAAGACAATCACAAGGATCGTTTATACATCTTCAGACTTCAGTATTTTAGTAAAGGCAGCTAAGGCATTATATTGAGGACATCAAATGCATTTAACAATGAGAGTGCATGACCACAGCAAACAGCATATTTTTCCGATTTAATAAATATATAGTAGATTACTAAAATGTATGCTAGTTCTTGACTAGCACTGATTGAATGCTAGCACATTGCTAGCATGTATATTCTGCATATATTCTGCATGCATACTCTTCTGAAACTCTATTAATAGCATTTATTTTATTATTGTATTATTCACCTCTAACTAGCTAGTATTTTCATTGATATAGTATATTCATTGATTGGTATAATATTGTAATCTGAGCACAGATGTCGGATTCAATGTTTTCTACTTCAATATGTTCAAAAACAGATATATGTACGAGATTTATAAATAAAATTTTAAACCTATTGGAAAGTGCTATTATTATCAAGTCAAGTTTCAGGAATCTAACATATCTTATCATAGTGTGAGATGTAGTCTGTAATCATATGAATATTATGATGTAATAAGAAATCTATTTTATTTTACTTACTCCCTGAAAATAAGTGAATAATTAACGTCGATGCTTACGGACAACTTTTTTCTTCTTTTTCGGCTTTTGTATTATAAAAACATCTTGAGAAATTATCTGACTATATTCAACAGAATCATTTGAATTGCATCCAGCATTTTCTGTTGATTGACAATTTGAACCAGAAATATCGGGATTGCTTCTATTACAACTGCCTGCTTGTTGTAAATCAGCAATATTGCAATCGATTTTCTGTCCATTTATACATATGTTCAGATTGAAATAAGAAATAAAATAAACTAATATATTTATCGCATATAAGTACCTTTGAACCTGTATATTCCTGCTCTTCATTGCTCTAAGGGTCCATTTAATTCAAGGTTGGATTTCTTTGACTTCGACGGATCTGATGGCATTCACTTTTTTCTTTTATCTCGTCGCTTATATTTTTTTTAAATATTTGAAATATTTTATGTTATTGGATAAATTATTTTCAACCATACTTGGTAACTTAGGTTGATCGCAATCATCACACATCAAATCTTCAGCCTCATAAAAATTATAAGCATGAGTCTGCAATAGACTCAATTGATTTTTACATAATTTTTTAAGGAATGTAGACATTTTTAAAAATTTTGACATAGAATTTGGGTTTGATGAAATTGTAACAATAATCGAGAGAATAACATATAGGTTCTTACCTAAAAAATTTTTTAAACATGCATTTTAATTTAAATTTGTTGATTACTACGATAAAGAGCTAAAAAAATATGTTACATTTATTTTTAAAAAGAATTATTAAACATTAAACATCATTATATTTAGAGAATATTTAGATTCTCTAATAGAGATTTAATAGAGTTAATAGTGATTTAATATTATCTATTTACCGAATATTTTTAGAATATTTTGAGAATTGATGCAGACCCCATTGCTCCCTATACATACCAGATAATTATTTTTTAAAATTTTATGAACTAAAACAAAGCTTTTATTTTTAAGACTACTAGTTTTGATGCTCTGACTTACTGAAATATGTTTAAAATAATTTTATTTAATTAAAAATCTAAATATTTTTATATAAATCATGGAAAATTCCTCACAAATACTAAATGCAATTTATTTCTCTTTTTAACCAATTAAAACTTGATGTATTTAGTAAACAATTCTTTTATTCTGATTGATTTTAAATAACGACTATATAATCGTCTTCTTTCAAACTTTTTTAGTCTGAAACTTTCTATTTTAAACGCTAAAAATTTTTATTAATATTGTATATAATATGACTGTATATATATATTAGTTTCTCAACTATTAAAATAATGTTCATAAATTAGTTCATTCTTTAGTCGCCCTCTGTAATGCAACGCCTTACTCTGTTACGATTTCCTGACATTTGCAGCCCAAAACTTATATACGGACAGTTAAACAAGCAAATTTTTTCAAAGACTACTGATTAGGGATATTAAGCGATATCTGAATTAGATATATTTAATACAAAAATTTGTTGGGTTGAAAAAATTTCATCTGTATTTGAAATTTTCTTCACTATTACCACCCTTTCTCTATTCGAAATAGATTTCTTGTCATAGAATATAAAATTTTTACTTAAAAATATTACTAACATATATTTTATAGTTTATTTGAAATCCCATAATTTTCGATATCAAATAATTAGTTGTCTAATATTGTCTGATGACAGTACTTTTCAATAATGTTTTTTCACATATACCAGTGTACAAAAAGTAATTTATATAGTACAGAAACATTAAATTCTCCATAAAATTATATTAAACTTAAGAAATGGCTTGATAATATGAATAAAAAAAATTTATTCGCTTATTCTCTTCCATTTTTTTACAATCTTCCACTTTTCAAGACTTCAAGACTGAGGTGTAACTTTGTTGCACGTGTGCCAAATGGCAGTCGGCAAGTAAATTAAATTAAATTTTAAAATATATACATAATTTAGATATAAAATGCAGTGCAAAAGCGTAATAAAAATGTGTGTTTGAAACAAAAAGTTTCGGTTGCTTAAAGTAAAAGCCATGCAAATGTGCAATTTAAGGAATTACGTTACTGCCTCACCATTGAATACTTGCACAACATCATGAATTGTAATGTAGTTGCTAATTTTTACTGCTCTTAGCTGTCATAAAGCATTTGCAGTAGCTAATTTAATGCCTTGAGTTAAATCCTGTCAAAGCGAATATTGCGTTTGTTTTATTCGAATTTAAATTTGCCGCCCTCAGCAGCAGCGCGTATTGTCGCGCGCAATAAAGCAAATTTCCGCTACTCACTCTTTCGTGCACTTGCTAAGGACTGGAATCTATGCAATGTGGGAAGTATCTTAAAGAATGTCGACAGCATTTCCAAACTGTGAACATAACACAAATAATCGCGCACAGCCATTTTCAGTTGCTCTAAACAAGCAGCAAACAGCAAGCAGCAAGCAAATACCGCAAGGCATATCATAAACTGAAGTTGAAAGTAAGGAGTCTACCAAGTCATGACAATATATTTGTTATTTCCTCAAATTTAACATATCATTTATCTTCGGTTGATATACTTGTAATCCTTGGCAGACGCTTCCTGTGGCGCTCCGCTATCGCCACCGCCACCGCCACCGCCGCCGCTGCCAGTACCAGTACCAGCACCAACAGCCATTGTCGAATGAAATGTAGCAAAAAGTGCCACATTGAATAATTTGTTTACATGTTTCCTTATGTGTCTAAGGATGCAGGATACGCGTAGCAATTTTATGAATTATGTTACCCGCCAATGTGGCATTTTCGCAAAATTTTCTCGCACATTTGACAGTTTTCAACGCATTTGCGTTTTTTATTGTTCGTTGGAGGGGATGTGAATATGAAAATTTCAAATTTCAACAGTTTTATATGAGTTTATTAAGGTTTAATATAGCAACATTTTTCAGGTATAAAACTCATACATTGTTTTTTTAATTTAAAAAATGTAATTAATTATGTTTTTTCCATAACTTCACTACTCTCGTTTCACTTCGCAATTGAAACCAAACAAATCAAATAATTCCTTTGCTCCCAATGTGATTAATTATTCACGCGTAAACTTCACTTGAAGTGCCTGAATATTTGCCCCATGCAAATCTCCCGCGTACACATATGCCGTGATGCTCATTTCGTTGAGCTCGGCAATATTTTACATTCAAATTAAATTATCACAGCTCCAGCTCCAGCGCTAGCTTAAGCATGTCGCACTTGCAAATTTAATCCTGCAACCGTAATTGGCGTTGCCAAATATTTAAATCTACTGCCTGCAATCAGCCAGGCAGTAGTCAATTTTTCACTCGGCTTTTCACACAGGACACATTCGACGCACAAGGAAGACAAATGCAATTGTGGTCTTTTGCCGAGTAACTGATACCAAAAAAGGCGAGTCTCATCAATAATGCAAACTATTTGATTAATAATTCATTAAATTTTCATGCGTGGATCTAGGTATTTGCTTACAAGTTCCCCCATCTGAAGATTGTCGTTAGCAATATGCAACAAATGGCACTCATTTTCAGAGAAGGTTGGATGGAGTTCAGGATTAATTCTGAATGCTAGAAGGTAGAAAAGTTTACAATGTTGTGTATAAAATGACTTATACACAAAATTCCGTTATTACTTTATGACTTACATTAAGACCGAAAAGTTTTCGGAAATTCTCATTTAAAATTCGCGCGCTGTATATTTTTCGATATTTTAAGTTTATGTAGTTTGGCAGCACTGTCCTTAATTACTATGCCAAAAATGAGCGCGATCTGTCAGACAGTTCGTTTACGGCAGCTGTTGAAACCAGTTCACCTCAGTAGGGCGTTGCGAAAAAAACAATGGAAAAAAATATTGAACAAAGAGTTTGCATCAAATTTTGTGTTTCGAACGAAATTTCGTGTGCAGAATCGTTGCGAATGCTACAAAAGGCTTATGGGGAATCAGTTTTATCGAAAACTCAAGTTTATGAGTGGTACAAAGCCTTCCAGGACGGTCGTACGACCGTCGAAGACATTTCGCAACGCACTACTGAGGTGAACTGGTTTCAACAGCTGCCGTAAACGAACTGTCTGACAGATCGAGCTCATTTTTGGCATAGTAATTAAGGACAGTGCTGCCAAACTACATAAACTTAAAATATCGAAAAATATACAGCGCGCGAATTTTAAATGAGAATTTCCGAAAACTTTTCGGTCTTAATGTACTTAAGCAATCAGATGTTGCATGATAGGTGGAATTTTTTCAATCTTGTATCAATTAGACAAAAGTAAAAGGAAATCAAAACTATAGCCAACCTTTATTTTCGCTATTCTAAGAAAAAAGGAACCAAACCAAAAACTGAGAAAAATCTGCAGCAAATCATTAGCTTTTTTTTTGTAATAATTTTCTTTATATTATATCCCTTACAATATAGGTACATAAGGATTATATGTTTATAGAGGTAAGCTCGACTAGTTCATATAAACAATTCAAAGTTACTATATCACGATGCATCAATTTAATATTTACTTTTCATTCTTATTTCCATATTTGTAATATAAAATATATACCATCGAATCAAGAAATTTCTCATAGAATTAGTACGTACAGCTACAAATTTAATATAAAATCTACACCAATTATCACTTTTCTCTCTAGCCACAAGCCATAATTGAACCTAACTGTGCAACTCAATTGAAAGAAGCAATATTAAATGTGGATCTTGATTTTCTCCGCTGAAATGGTACATCAAACTCTTCATATTTTTCAGTTTTTTATTTGATATATCTCTGATTTGTGATGTACCAAATCATTAATGACGTTCCACTCTTACGAATGTTTTGCATATATACTAGTTCATCTAGTGATAGCTAGTTGTTGTTTTCTTTAGCTGTAAGATAGTTGTTATTTTAGACAGTAGCTTTTAAAATCCTTTTACTATTCTGCACTAATCAATAGCGATGTATAAGCTATATTATCAGTCCGAAACTACTTTCATAAGTTATCGTAAACGTTAAGGAATTGAAGAATCACTTTTCTTTTCTCTTGATAGAAAAGTATAATCAAAAGATTTTTTTATCCGACGTTTTCATAAACTTCCGAAGAGCTAACATCTAATATCTATATAAAATTTTTAAATATTATAAACTTCAAATTTAGA
>NC_051846.1:137388246-137396441 GCF_002237135.1 Teleopsis dalmanni | reverse complement strand
ATTCCCGCACTTATCCAATCGGTAATTTTTTTTTATTTTCATGCTGGCAACACTATTTAATACAAAGAAGTCGAAAAATTTTCGTGTGGCGATTTTTAGATGAATTTTATTCAAAAAAGGCGTCGTTGTGATGTGGCCAAAGAGGTGATTTCAACGCAGAAAATCATCTCTGTGACCCCACATTCATCGAACGCATCATAACTGGTGATGAGACATGGGTCTATGAATTTGACATGCCCACCCAACAACAATCGACCCAATGGTGCTTCGAAGGTGAGCCGAAACCGAAAAGAGAACACCAAAGTCTGTTCAAAATCAAAGTTATGCTAACTGTTTTCTTCGTTATTCGTGATGTAGTGCAGTATGAATACCTTCCGGACGATCAAACGGTCAATAAGGAGTATTATAAACCTCATGGATTTTACACCACTATAACGCACCGGCTCACACAGTGTTGGTTGTCATCAACCATACACCGTATCATCAATATCATCAACCAAACACCGTACTCTCCAGATATGGCCCCGTGTGACTTTTTCCTCTTCTTCCACCCTCGACTTAAATTGCCATTGTGAGGAACGCGTTTTGAGACCATAGAGGCCATAAAAGAGAATTCACTGCGTGAACTGAAGACCATACCTTCGGCGGCCTATAAAACTTATATGGAAAATTGGATCAAGAAATGTAAATGATTAGTAATAATTAGTAATATAAATGATTAGTAATAAACTTATATCAAATTGTACGGCAGACATCATGTACACACTTTTCGGTAGTATAAATATATCGTTTTAATCCAACGAAATTTTTGAGACACATAGTTGCTATTCCATAAATTTTAATAAAGATTACTGCAAGTCATTTGATGAATCAACAAATAATTAACTACATTATTTATATTTTCAGAACTGTATAAGACTGTATAAGAACTACTATAAGAGCATACAAAACACTTATAAACTCTGCAATAGAATAAATATGTATATTATAGCCTTAAACTGGGTCTTCTTAATATCTAGCTGGCATCCGAAAATATTGATTTACCATACAGAATTTCTACAATTTGAATATGATTGCAAATATTATATCTAAAGAAATATAGTATGTGGACACATATTTTGTGGTCTAATCGGCTTTCGAAAAGGTCATTCGTAAAGTTCTTTATATGGAAACTTTTCAATAAAGGACTGCAGTGGAAATTGGTTTAATCCTTGGAACTAATTCACAGCAATACAAAAGCTATAATTTGGAACAGAAGGAAAATTTATGATTTATTTTAAAGAAATCAAAGAAATACTTTTGCATAGTATAATGAAAAACTAGAAGAGTATTGTTTTCTGTGGAATTCGGAAGACAACAAATAGATTTAAAGTGTCAATATACATATTCATAGCTCATACATCTCATCGTTCTATCTATTTTGATATTCATTGTTAACGGATAAGGTACCATAACTCTTCCAAAGAATATTTCTCTCGACACCAAGCAGTAGGACTTAGAAAAGGAAAAGAGGAAAAGAGTTTTGTAGAGTGTGATTTTTTTTTTGACACTAGAGGGCTTTATTTTCCAATTTTATACTTAACCCAAAGTAACATGTACCTGAAAGATAGATTTTTCCTTAAATCTCTAGGCATATTTTATTTTTACTGTTAATGCAAATTCCTAGATAAACACAATCTTTCACAAATTTGAACCCATAGTTGTGAACAATAACTTGTGCCTTACATACAATTTGATTATCTGCTAATCCAGAATGCAGATTATGCCTCGAAGATGAGGAAACGACTATGCATATTCTTTGTAACTGTACAACTTTAACAACGCACAGAAGAAACTTATTTTATAAGGAATTTCTGTCACCAGAACAGATTACAAGCTCTTCTCTAGATTTAGTTCTGGACTTTGTTCAGACGTTTTAAAGATTTTTGTGTAATTAATAGTCTAATTAGTACAATAGGACTTTTCTGGCCACAGTACTGGCCGTTAGGCGATTACACTACAATAGTTTCAATAATAATATATAATAATAATACAAAAAACTCGATGAAAAACTCGAAAAGATGTGGATTTTCAAAGCCCCATGTGACTTCGAAGAACTGTGGGCAAGAAATCTATGTTCAAATCAAATAAGTTATTACGAAAATGAAAAAAGAACATTGCAACATTTTTGGAGATCTTCGTATTTCAGATAGTATGAATATGATAGTATATGTATGAAAGAAAAAATCTGCATCTGATAAAATGTTCTTAAATTATAACTTCAATATAACTTAAATTTATGCAAAACAAATTAAAGAGAAACCTACTATACTTGCACTTTATTCAAAGTATTGCAAAAAATAATTGCAAAAGGATATGCTCTGTTATGGTCATTTTATTTGTCTGCTAGCTAAGGACTTGCCTTTGTTTTATAGGCGCCATGCGCTTCATGCTTAGTAAGGACATTCACTTAGATGCCATTTACAGTGCACATGTCCTGTCGAAATTTAACACCAATTTTAAATGAAACAAAAGAACATGCCAAGGACTACAAAACACAAAACAAGGACAATTGAACTGATGGGCAGGCAATTAATTATTCTTTTCATTCCATACTGACTTAGAAACTGATCGAAGTTTGTCAAATGTTGAAAAGTTGCCACTGTAAAACAAGTGCAAGTGCTTCTAATCAGATCCGTAAGATCATCAAATGTTTGTCAACTACAAATGATGCCATGGTCATCAATTATCACAGCATTTTTAGTATATCTACTGATATGCGAGTACATAATTATTAGAAAGAAGTGTTCTTACCATACCTTCAAACGGTACCAGCCGGCTTACAAGTGAAAACTTGTTATCCTGCGGTGAACATAAACGGTCTTTGCCATTTTTTCATTAATCAAACAGCACGGAATTTGCGAACAGGTACCAGTGATGAAATTTTTTCTTAGGTTAAGCGCCACTCTGCATAAATAATTACTCCTCCGTCTACTGAACTCCTCCGTGGCACGAAGGATATTCGTGCATCCGTTTTTATCATTTTTCATGATAGTTTTTGGTTTTGTTAATCAATCGACACAATTGCTGCTTACGAAGGATACCTCTGTTAATTATGCTCAAATCCTTTTATCTGCGTCGGCTTTCACTTAAGCGGCGGAATTCTAAAAGAAAATTTAAGTTGAATTCTGATGTGATCATGATATCCTTGACCACCAAGTGTGCGCGGATTGTAAACGTATGTCCTTTCTATCTGACCTTTCTATCTGTCATATTTTTTATGAAGTTAACGAAAAGTAATTAAAAATATAAATAATTGCCAAACAATGATTAGACGAAAGGAGTTAAATTATAAAAAAGAAAATATTTATAATGAGTTTCAATCCACCTATTATTAATCACTGTTAGTTTTGTTATTATAGTTAAGATATTAATATTTTTTATACTTTACCTTATATTTCTGCTACAACCTAAATTTCTACTACAAAACTAACAAGAGGTATTGTATCTAAGTCTATTGAATTTAAACTAAAATATTAAATAGCTGATAAAATGTTTACCTTATAAATGTACTGCACCCAACAAAAACAACAAAAATGTGGATAAGTGTTACTTGGATCAAGGATCATTTTAATGTTATAGTAATAATATATTTCTAGTTTTAATAAAATTAAAGAAACTGAAACCTATCCAAACCGTAACAACCAGATAAGCAATACTATCTAGTCCGCAATCCGAATAACTATCAATTAAAAAAAGAAAAATGTTCGCATATCCTTTTTATTTATTTTTTTTACTTAACGGACTTCAATATTAGCATCATCATCAATATTACAAAATAGCTAACTACTCTATGTCCAGAGCAATATTCTCATTCGATTCGAAATATTCTTATGTTAGAGACATTTTATTAATAAGAAATACTAAGAGATAATATAAAATTGACACGAAACTAAAAATCTCTAGATGTACTGTCAATGAAATTGTAAGATCTACTGATGGAATTGAGAAGATATTTCAACACAAAGATATGATTCACACCTTTTCCAATTAAATTCAATAGTCGGAATTATCAGGTCATAGCGTAAAAGAATGTATGAATGTATAAATTGAGGGACGGATCTCGCCTAGTTAAAGCAAGTAGATTATCAGTTTATGTAAACTATGGGACATAAACTTTCAACTTTAGTTAATCCACCAAATGCTTAAGGTTTGGTTCACAAAAGTTTGGGTATAAAATTAAGTTTGTTTATCCCAAAAACTGAGATTAGTCTCAGTTGAAATAAAGAAACGGAAGCAGCGAAATAAGAGAAAGAAAGCCCCTATACCTAACACGCATGATCAAATTATAAATATATTCGCTTGATACGTCTTGAAAAAAGCCAATTGACATAGTAAAGATACCATAATCTTGCTGTAAATTAAAAAGCAACTTTCGATATAACTGCAAGAGAAATTCTGATGTTTGACTTTCTTATCATTGTAAAGCTAATTTGCTATTGCGGCATGACATTGAGTAGTACCCGTACCTCCATCGAGGTAGGATCACAAATCTCTCTAAACCCTCTTTAATTTCGTGATGGAACTAGTTATGTACAAGTAAGGTTAATAGCACTGGAAGTCTGCAGTCTTTGAGAGAAAAATTCTTAATACAATCTATATTTCGTGACGAGTTGGCGATGAATGCCGCAATGAATTCAAATAATGCTACGATCCTTAGCACGATACTGCCATTCGCGAATTAATATTCAGTGGCTCCTATTCCTGTCCTATTCAGGTGTCCTATTCAAGTATTGAGGCTGGAAGGGAAGACTGTGCCTTCTGTGGAGTAATTAAGTTGAGAGATCTCTAACCATACTTAGTGTAAGAGACTAGAGAAAAAGCGCAAGCAGTAGAAGTCTGGCCAGAAATACTAAGTCAACCCTACAATACATTATTTGAGCAAAATAAGGAAAGAAAGGATGAATTAAGTGTGCAAAAATAGATGAGTATGGTATGCTAAGATAGGTATGGTAAGATAAAATCTGTATATTATTTAATGGGTAAGGTAACAGCTAACATTTTTCACTAATAATACAAAATAAAATTCTAGTATACAATAATTATTTTATTAAAGAGTGCATAATGATAAATGAAGGTTCAAACGTTTTTCGTCTCAAAATTGATTTTTATGTGACAACTTTAGTGTTTTACGTTTTATTATTTAATATTATTTGTTTAATAACAGAATTTAATGAGCCATACATAATATCAACGACCGTTCTCTGTAATATGTACTACATATGTATCTGCTTAAGGTTTGCATACCTCGGGTTTATTTTTGGATGAATAGAGAGATTAAAATACTGCATTTTAAGACATATGCCTTAAACGAAGGTATCTTAAACCACCATTATAGAGTTTTTAATATTTTCAATTAGTACTTCATACACCCTCATTGGAAACTATAAAATCAAATATCCTCACACTAAACATCCAGTCTCAAATATGGCTGACGAAAGGAAGAAATCATTGTTGAAATTATTTTTAATAAATAACGGTTGGATGAACACTTGAAATGCCAAGGATTTGTGATTTCAATTTCGGCAGCCATTACTACATAAGGAGGAAATTTCAATTTCAAATCAGTGCAACGCGTACGACACAAAAACGTCATTACCAATTTTTCGTCAACCCTTAAATACTCAATTAACTGTGCCAGGACACATTCAATGCCTCATACCTTATATTCCCATGCCTTTTACTCTTCCCGTGATTATTGCAACCATTTTAACTTTTCGTACAGAACGTTGGAAGCGGCTTTTTAATTCAAAACGCGTCAAGTTCTTTTTGTTTGCATTATTAAGAGTTCCATAGTTCGGCTAATAAATGAGTGCTCTGGTTTTATGTACTCCTATCGCATTTGCATACATTAGTAAAACTCCTTATGTACATGTCAAAAGGATAATCAGAACAATTCCAAATGCCGCATTAATGAAACTCACAAGGGGCTGATACTTCAGATCTTTTAGCCCTGTACATCAACAAAAACTCTACAAAAACATTAACAACAAACATGAATGGATGATTTTGATGGAGTGCAGATTTATAAATAATGTCCTTTTTCATCATGAAACCCATCGTTATTGTTGTTATTGTTGTTATTGTTGTCATCTATTGCGTGGTGCATGTTGCTCATTATAATATTTTGCATAATGAATACTGTCATTGAAATTGCCAACAACAACCCCGCAAAAAATCAAAAACAAAACAAATAAACAGAACATAAAATGGGAAGTATAAAAAATATGAAAAACATAACGAAAGGGTGAACATTCACTTTATCTCTTTCACACACATTTGCCTGTAAGACTGCGCGTTACGAGATCCTTGAATGCATTATATTCCATAACAGCAAAGCAAGGATTATGAGTTTTTAAATGAAAAATGCCGCTCAACGTACTTAACATCAAAATTAATATGCTAACGCATCACAGCACTTCATGGGTTAACGTATGCAGCGCACCGTACCGGGCCTCGCCGCACCACACCGCGCCGAACCATATCACATTCCACTCATATTCATAATTAGAAATGTTGTGCTGCTTAACAACGCAGCAGAGGCACAAGCAAAGCAGCAAGGGTAACTTAACCCCTTTGTGTGAATGGGGTTAGTTCGTTGGCTTTGTTTTCTGGGCACATTTTTTATTATTGAAATTGACAGAAGTATGTCATTAGCTCGTATATCCGCGCTCTCATGCTCTATTCAGGATTATTGTGTGGGCTTGAATTCATATTTGTAGTATATAACATACAATATATGGACAAGATTTATTTAGTGCGTATGTTCATAATAAATTTTTGGTGAAAATAAATATTTGATTTCAACCCGGAACTCAATTTGAACTGCACTTAAATACGAAAGTTTCACTAATTTTTAATTCGGTTGAATTTAACTGAAATTTAGTTTCAAATAAAAAAAACATCCTCTAGAGATTCTATATAATAATTGCGTCACAACTGATAAATAGTTCTACTCTGTAAATATTTGTCTTTATGAATTGAGTTTTTGTTTCGATTTATCAAGCTAACAAGTATTTATAATTACTTTCCAAGTTTATGACTTATCTTCGTAATTGTTAATGTAGACTTGTTAGCTGTTAGCACCTTATTCAGGCCTTAATATTCTAATTCTATACATTTAAGATAGCATCAGATTAATTTCAGTTATTACAGTTTCTCGCAACCTTTTTATATTCTTCTATTTTTGTTCCAGATAGAGCTAATGGATTTGGCATAGATGGAGCTTAAATTATGTGTTTGACATCTGCATGCAAATTGGCTTCTCTGAGATATAACAATAATAAATAAAATATAAAACAAAAATTTAGCCAAATAGCTAGTTAAAATATTAGTACTACAGTAGCCTTGATCAGGGTCATTGTCAGTTGAGGTACTATGCTCGAAAATTGAATATACTGTCAATTATTCTTGGCACATCTTTGAGAAATTTGCTTTACATCTATTCCGTCTTTGTCAGACATAAACTAAACGGATATATAGGTACCAACATAATCTAGTCACAAAAAACTGCTGATAAATTTATATTACCCAATACCAATTATAAAATTAAGGACTTCTGATTTTAAACGGAAATCTTGCATACTATCTCCTCTCCGATCCTAATCACTTTTTTTCCAAAACAAAAAATGATAAAAGTCACTTGATTTATTGTTGAAACCGCTTTTACTAAACTGAAAGTAAGTTAGTTACCAGCCAAAAAGAGTCCGTCTTTAAAATATATTGCATAATGTTAAGATCTTAATCTTTACTCAGAAGCTTTTTATATCAATCTTCAATAGTATCAAATATATTCTAACGTACTTTTCTGATTTAAAGGCATTGTTTCCTACTGTTTTTGTTGTACCTTCTGTATTTATATATTAGATTCGACTTACTTCACCTTTCAACTTTTTTTTGGCTACTAGTCTTTTTGATGTGCTTACACATACCTTATGCGTTACTAATATCGCATAACTAAGACGTATGATCGAAAATTAATATTAATTTAGATACTGTCTATGGTACATTAGGGCCAATGACATCCTCAGAGACCTCAACATTGATCCGATCAAAAAATACATAAAGGATACAGCCCTGAAAACTGACAGGCTTACCAACACCGCGTTATCAAATCTCAGAATGGTTATAGGCTCCTCGCGGAGGTACGCAGATCT
>NC_051846.1:137379577-137388146 GCF_002237135.1 Teleopsis dalmanni | reverse complement strand
TAGTTTCTATCTCCGTTTTTAAACTGAAAACATTGAAATATTCGAAAGTGTGATTTTACTGTTGTCTGCAGTGATATTGGGAAGGAATTTAACTTGGCGGGAAATGAAAGCAAAATTATGTCAGTCAGTCAGTCACAGGCAAAAATGTGCATTGTCGAGCACCTAGCTGGTTGATGACGATTATGTTTTCGAAGCTGTGGATTATTTAATTTGGCAAAGTCATAAACAATAAGAACGATATCAGATCAGATTAGATGAAGAATTGTTATTAAAAACACAGGCTGTTATGAGCTTATTATGCAATTGGGATGTATTGCTCTATGTTGATGGACAAACTGAAGAAGCTTTAACTGGCTTATTGTACGTGTTTTTTATGGCACAGAAGCATTAACGTTATGAAAGACTGATGTAGTAATATTAGGAATGTATGTGAAAAAAGTTCATCATACGAACTTTAGTCTAATATAAGTTGGTAACGCTTTTTGCACTTAAGTTAACAATGTGCTTCTTCACGATATTGACACCGTTTAGGAAGTCATGTTATGTAGGAAAAAGATGATGATCCAGCAAAAACTGTACCGTTAGCAGAATTAAACCCAGCCTTTCAATAGCTATAGTTAATAAAATATCAAATTAATTTATTTAATTTATTTTGGACACACTGTGAGTTGATTGACGATACAAGATTTTGGGACGACCATGCTTTCGGTAGAGTGATTATATGGACGAAGCGCATATTGTACTGGCTGTACGAGACTGAAGAAGGTATGCATATTTTTTTGGCGAGAACTGTAACGTCACACTGAATTCCCGAAGCGAATTACTAGGCCTTGCTAGATAAGTTAGTGTTATAATGATTGTCAACAGAAAGCAATTAATTTTGTATATATGTTTAATATCCTAATGATATGCTTTTTTGGTTTTTATATAGGAATGAAGAGATAAAATATAAGTTAGTGCTTAATATTTTTGCAAAAAATTATCTTTTAATTTTCACCGGTCTAAGGTCATTTATTTAACACATTATTATTATTATTGTAAAAAAGGGAATGTGCACTGCGACCTCAAAGATCTATTGTGCCCCTTACTCGTTAGAGTGTTTCTCCAAGTCCGATTTCTTTAATGAAAGACAGTATAGAGCCTATCTTACCTAGTCTTAAATCTTTATGATCCATGAAATACCCTCCTAGGTGCTTCTTCCGCTTGTGCATCAGTGCCGCGCACTCGCTAAGCACGTGATATGTAGTTTCTTTCTCTTCTCTATAGGATCTGCAGTCTGAGTTGAATTGAATTCCTAACTTCGATAGGTGATTATTCAATCTACAGTGACCGGTCAATTATCCCGTAATAATTCTTAGTAGTTAACTCATGAAATTTAAAAAAAATAATGAAAAAGAAATGCACTTATTAATTTGTGTTAAATATTTGAATGATATTTCGTTATAACAAATGTACATATTACAGATCTTAGAGACCATGTTCAGAGTTAGTATTGATTCTATAGCTCTGTTTTTTAGGTATATTAATTTTTTTTTTTGTTAAAGTTTTTATAATGTTTTTATATTATGGATAAAAGTGGGAAGGTGACCCAACTTATTGTTTACATATCAAAAAAAGTGAATAAAAAGTGTAATTTCAGAACATAAAATCTTTCGCTCGCTTGTTGCGATTATTTGATTTGATTGAAGGAATAAAATTTAATTCAATTTCCTCAACCGCTTACCGACACATAAATATGTAGTCACATCAGACATATTTCGGAGTTTTATATGCTTCGCATATGAAAAGTGCACACCGGAGAGTGCTTTTGTATTATTTAGTAATATTTTGCAGTTTTGCCGTTAAAACCGTGTTGGTATTCCTGCGACTGAATGCAAATAAAATATTTTAATTTTTCTTATTCGCTAAGACGTCGTCCTGCGAAGCTCTTCCACTTTCCTCTGCAATGCATACCTCTTTAGTTACATTTCTTTTGTAAATTCCGACAAATCTGTCCCTACGGTACGGCGAGGCATAAAAATCACATTGCACGTTGTCCTTTAAGCGAAATAATATCAAACGTATGCTTCATATTCAAAGCAAACTTACAAACGAGAGGACATGCCCACGTAATTTTATTCTACTTAAGTTTCTTTTCGGGGCTTTCATTTTTTATTTCATTTCTAATATATGGGGTGGGGGGTTTTTATTTTTTTCTTTCATAAAATATTTATGAACAAAAGTAAGAGCAAAAGGATATTTGCCAAACGAAAGCTAAGAAAATAATGTGGCTCTGTACTGTTTTTAGGTAGGACAAGTTAATAATCTGATACGAAAGTACTCAAGAATTTTGTACTGCAAAGTGCCGCACTATTTCTGCGTGCAAGTGGCGCTCCGTTCCCTTCGAAGTTCCGAATTTTCATATGCGACTTCTGCGCTGCTCCACTACTGATGGTTGGTATTTTATATTTTTACTTTGTGAATTGCAAAAAGTACAAAATAAACTACAAAAAATATATTTCCGCAATAAAAGTTTCGCTTAAATCGCAGAGACCGCGCCGTACAGTTGCAGGAAGCACATGGCTTCTGCAATTCGAGTTAATAAAATTCATTTAATTTGAAGCTTCAGCAGTTGGTGAAGATTCTTAATGCTCACTATTCCTTTTATATTATCTATGTGTTTTCCGTTTTTTTTATGTTTTTTTTTGTTTTTTGATCATTTACTTTTACTTTTGTTTGTATTGGTGTGCCTGCATATTGCGATATTTGTGTCCTGTATAGTGTTCTACTGTCGTTGAGTGTCATTTGGAGGCGTTTTTGTGACTCGGCTTGTGGTTGTTTCGACATGAAAGTGAATTTGGGTGGCAGAAGGAGTATTTGTGTAATTAAACCTGCTGAGCTAACGTTGTACCTAAGCCTGAACTAATTTAGTATTACTAACTAATTTGCTTCACAAAGTTGGCTTCCTTTGGATTTAATGTTTGGTCACATTTACTTGCGTCACAAATTATTTTTGTGATTTCAGCAAAATTTAAATGAAATTATTTTTAATTCTCATGTAATTATTGTTTTCATCCTTTAGTAGGACTGCTGCACTTTTAATTTCATACTTTGTGGTTTACTTTCATATTATGCTTTTTTACATCATCTAAATTCGTTTTAAATTAATAAAATTTATTAATTTTGTTTTATAGAATTTCAAGTTATTTAAGACTATACCACAAGAAAATGATCGACTCAACTAGTAGCAAGACAAGATTAGGAGCAAACCATCGAAATGTGCCAACAAAGATAGAACATTAGTACTCAATGAAGATAGATTGCTTGACTGATACCTAATATAATCAACTAGCTCAAACGGAAATCGGAAGATACAAAGTACTATCTCACTTAGATGTTGACCAGACATGAATACTGTTACAAGTACCTACATCGTATGTGAAAGGCGGATCTACCCGGTTGCATTTATGGTGGCGGATATTGCGATTACGTAGAATACACCTTCCTGTTCTATAATAAATGCCTCACATTTAAAGAAGAGATATAGTCCATATTGGACGAATAAATTCCAAAAATACAGTGAAAATGTTGAGAAAGAACTCAGAGAAACGGCAAACGTTAGAGTCATATGTGATTTAAGTCTTCAAAGCTAAGAAATTAGACTAAGAAAGGAGAATAAGAAACTATGCAAATAAATAGTGCAGACTAAAAAATATGGTGAAAACTTAGAGGTCTGCATTCAGATCGAAAATCACAAGAGTATGGTTTAAAATGCTAAAAAGAAATCTACCGTAGGCACTACTGCCTGCTCTTAGAACAGTGCACTCACCTGTATCTCTCGATAGTACACAGCTGTTTAGCCACTCTCTGTACACTTGGATATCCCTCATTGCCATCCCGGAATAGTGGATGTTTATTTAGAGTAGGCATATAATCGGCTCAGCTTAAGTGCTTCTCAGGTTCCGAGGTCTGGTTGGAGTTTAGTAGCTTCTTACAACTGGCATGTCTTACCGCAGTAATATTTTAACCCCTAACTCACTTAGGGAACGGTTCTTTACTGCCTCTAAAAACTAGAAATTTAGACTAGGTTAAGCAGTACCCACTGGTTAAAGCTAGCTAGATTGCTAAGGTGGTTTTCAGAGTACGGAATGCAGATCTCAATGTTAGGAGTTAGAATTTAAGTAAGTTATACATCACATAACTGGTTTTCGACAAAACTACTGTATTTATGTTACTTTATACATTATTGGTGCATTTCGAGACCGTAAATAATAACACCAGTATGGGATTATTATATGAAAGCCAATGCTTACTTTTTTTTTAAAAAAATTTTACTCCTACTTGGATCACTATACAATGGATAGATATGAATATGGATCACTATACTATGGATAGTGATCCAAGTAGGAGTAGAAGGCTATTACTATACTGTGGATTGAGTTGTTGCTACTTCATAGTACTGCCTCGAAAAAATCCAAATGGTAAGCAATTTCTATAATTTACCTGAAATTCTGCTGTGAGAACTTAAATGTGTATCAGGTCTTCAGCATGGTCAGATATTTTCTTTTGCAGAATACAGTGCTTTGCAATTTTTTCGTGTTAAAAGATAAGTTAAAGTTACTATCAGCATTTAAATAACTCAGCAAATTAATGATATACTTCAAGTCTGTTTCAGGACTTGAACTTCTGTGGGCTACATTACTGTACCAAATTCAAAATTAATGTGGGCTGAATCTATTCTATTTTAAAATTCCAAAGTTAAAAAAATTCTAAGCCAAATGACTGATTGCTGTATAATAATTCTGCATTTTATGTGTTTATGAAAAATACTCAATGGAAATAATTTTTAACATTTGTTTTCCTAAAATTTTAACCGAAATATTCTGTATATGTTTATAATTAGTTATTTTGGGATTTGTTTCAAGAAGGGACCAGTTTGAAATGCCCAAAAAGAGAAATCAAGTCCTTTGATGTGGTTTTGTGTGGCTTCACTCCTGGGTCAAGTTAACTTTTTAGTTAGCTTGCACTATAGCATACATTTAAGCAGATATTTAAAAATCTTAATTTTATGTTTCTGTTTTTGTTATTCTTCCAAGCTCTGAATAAATAATCGTATACTCGTATAAAGGCAAGAAAGAAGTTATAATTAAAACGAAACAATAAGCAATATCAAGAACTTCATTTATTTGGTGTTTTATGCAATTTTGCAGGACTAGCCAGGACCGAGGCACTGGCTCAGTTTCGAAGTATTTTGCTATACTTCGAAAAATAAAGCATAAAAATACAGAAAAATGGGTTTTTATGGATATGAAAAAAGTTGCTATTTATACGTAATGAGCAAAGTAAGTAGCTGTGCAGAATGATGGTTAAGTGGACGGTGGCAAATGGATCCAGGAATGAAACCGAAAGAAAACATTTTTCAGAAAACAAAAAGAGGCATTCAAGCAAAATTGAGTTGCTACATTATGGCGAGCATTTTTCCATGAAGCCACTTTCAGTGCTTTTGACTATGTGACCGACTGCTTCAGTATGTTTATGGAGTGTTAGTGTAAGTGTGTGGCTTTGTAGTTTTTCATTTGCTGCTTCCAGAAAGGACTAATTTTTTCGTTCGACTTCCCAATGGCAGTTGTGAATATGAAGTGGTCATCATAATCCGCTCCGGTCAAATGCCAAAGTGCGAAATTAAGAGGCGAAAATGTTGAAATAGTGATTGTTGACCTTTTGGTTTTCTTTCGATTATTTTCTTTTTTCTTCCAAAAATTAGGCAAAGATGACTAAGAATTTTACAGGGGTTTTTGAGAGGGTGAATTAAGATGCGTGTCTTGTCTGAACATGGTTAGTGAAGATATTGAAATGATGAGTGATAGTTAGACTGAAACGTATTTTAAGTGCTTTCATTTATGTCTTGTGTTGATTACATGGAAGTAAAACAAGAGTTACTAAAGTGCTCATGTTTGACGAATATATATAGATATACGTTAAAAAGTTCATTTTAATTTGCTATTGATGAATCATTGCAGCTGTGTAAAAATCCTTTTTCTAATAATCTAGTAATCCCTTTTATGGAAATGACTAGTGATTTTGTTTTACCAACTATCATTGCTTTTAAATAACATCAAGTAACTTATTTATGTATTTTTATATAGGTACCAGTATGATATATTTAAAAATTGTAAAGCGGTTTATTTAAACAAGCAATTTTTTATTAATTTTAATATAGTATAGTGAACTTAATTGATCTTTATTAATATCAATTCAATGCTGGTCGTTTTAATTTCATCTGAATATTTCGGAATTTAATTAAAATATTTGAAGAAACCTGGATTAATATTGAAAATAAATTACAAATGGACAGATATTTTGAACAGTAATAACTTAAAATTTTAATAATATTTATTAACTAACTATTAATTTTAATTCAATTAATTATTTAATATTAAAATTTTATTAAGGTAAATTTTTCTTGCCGATAATGGCGTGTCTTTTTATGACGAAAGAAACTAAGTTAGTAAGTTAAAAAATATGCATAACAGATGTCTCTACAAAAAAGAATAGCTTTGAAACAAAAAAGGCAAGCTCAAAGATTAACTTTCAATTCGTTGAACTTGTGTTTCCAAATAAAGCTGTAGTTTATAAGCTCGTTCTAATTTAAAGCACGGCAAGTGCTTTGGTTGGTGTCACTAATTAAATAAAAATAAGTGACAATAAAACCTGGAACTTGAGCATTGAAAGTTTGTGCAGCCTTGGCTTCTTGTGGATAAACACGATTAGTCATCGCTTCTAATTTGACAGGCACGAGTTCTAAGCCTGGCACTTGCAGTCCAAACAAATTATATACGGACTATAAACTAATTAAATAAAATTCGATTATTTCCAAAGACCACTGATGAAGAGTACTTGGCAATACTCGAAACAGCGTTGTATGGTCAGCCAAATTTCAATAAATTAAATAAAAAATTTTTGTCTTTGTCCTTTCTTTGCTATTCGAATCGTCTAACTTTTAAAATTTTATTGTTGTAATATAGTCCTGTTCAAAATACTTCTCTAAAAAACAATACTTTCTATTAAGTGGATTATTTTGACATAATTGATGAAATAAAAATTTAAATTAAATTATAAATATTTTAAAAGATACAAATTTTTTTGGATTTAGGTAGCCTAACATATATGAAGTGACCACAAAGTTCATACTGCTTTATGTGGATTGATATCCAGTCGTTTTCGAAGATTACTTATCACATTGCTAATTTGAATCTGCTAATAGCGTAAAGAATTATTCTAAATAGCAGCAGTTTTACAGTAGATATGTCACACTTAGAGTTATAGATAATATTTTACTGTCAAAATAAAGTTTGCTATTAATATATTGCGGACTCTGCACAAAGTAGTATCTATTTCAATAAATCGGAACATTGGATTATTTAACTAATACGAAAAGTACGCTCATACGATAATATTAATATTTCTAAGTTGGTAAATGTGCAACCTATTAGAAATGAGATGAGAAATACCGAATGCACTTCCTTCAGCAGGAATTGCCAAACAGCTTATAAAGGCAATACTGAGAAATACTTTGCATTGTCAACTCATATATTAATCTTGTGCATGTATTATTCCTTTAAGGCGTCACCATTTGGAAACCTTCTAAATTTGTTATTGTTATAAAAATATAATGTAATTTAGTGATTGTGAGCTGCGATATACAGGTCTATTGCGAGCTTCCTTTTATTCAAAATATTTTCTTAAGCTAAAATTCTTCGATAGATTGTAGCATTCAACCTACTTTACTGAATCTTGTTACTTTTTTTAAAATTAGATCCCCACAGAGGTACACCCTTACCTCGGTTAGTGGCCTTAAATCGTTCAAAAAAAGTTGACCATAAAACGAAATGCCGTTAAACGGAACAAGAAATTCCATACAAATGTATGGATAATAATGAAACTAGTTCCAAAAGAAAAAAAACCTATTTGAAAGACAGGCGGATTCGAATAACAAAGAAAACATAAAGCCAAAAATTTTAGTTTTGAATATTGCCAAGTACTGATCATCAGTGGTCTTAGGAAATATTCGAATTTGTTTTTAATTAGTTAATAATCCGCATATAATTTGTTTAGACTGCAAGTGCCAGGCTTAGAACTCGTACTTGTCTAATTACAAGCGCTGAGGAATCGTGTTTTTCCACAAGTATCCTGTTCAAGAAACATGTTGTTGGTTCCAGTAAATCTAGCCTTTTTCTATTGGTCTGCTAAGTTAATTATTAAATTGAATCTACCTACACTAAGTCGTTCGTCCAAGTATTTCATAAATTTAAACACTATATTACACGTATTATAATCACAAGCACTACAATTATTAAACAATAATTATCAATAAATTTCAACTTATAATAGTTTAAAAATATAAGTAGATTAAAAACATTCAATTTAGTTTAGATTTAATTTAATTTGGAATTAATTTTAATTTTTTATTACCATTTTAATGCTCTCTACTAAGCTCTAAAGAAAGAAGAGCTGATTATGTTAATAATAATAAAGGAACCCTATACAATAGTTCCAATAATTTTGTATTAAGTTATGTTACACAGTTGTT
>NC_051846.1:137364388-137379477 GCF_002237135.1 Teleopsis dalmanni | reverse complement strand
AAGCATTAGTAGTGCTATTCTAGCTTTATTTTAATCCATTTAAATTTGCTGTATTACATAAAAATTTATAACAATTATATTAAATACATAAAGCTTATAGCAATGGCATTTTAGCCCTCTGCCGGAGAAGCATTATAAAAGTCAAATAAACCCAAAAGTTAAAGTAATTAACAGTTTTCTAATTATTTACATGGAGTTCAATTGGAGAGGTTTTACTGAAAAGTGTAGACCAAACTTATTAACTGGTATTAAGGGCACTCTCCTCTTTTCACATCAGTGATTTATGGATGAACATAGGTTCTAATATGAATTTAATATAATTTTATTCTATAATTTATTGCAATGGAAAATATGTCAATACAATATTGAGTCGATGTCTTTGGTTGTATACTAAGTATATGTATTAATGTGAAATGCTGCTAAGTAGTCCTGCATCAAAGCTACTATTCTGTGTTATTAACTAATCCAACTGTGCAGTCCAGTTTAGTGTGTATTTTCATAATTTTATATAAAATTACTTTCATTGTTGTTATTGTTTACGGTTTTTCTGCTGTTTGTTGTTTGTTGCTCTGCAAACAATTTGCAAATCAATCAAATTTCTTTATTTCATCCATCAAACAAATGCCGTTGCCATATTTACTTGCACAAATTCTGTGTATTTGCACACTGAACTACTGTTGAAGTTAACACAAACTGATGAGCACTTCCCTGCACGTGTGTAATTTGTGTGCTTTGCATTTGTGTGCTGTGTAAATGTTCAAAAATATTTTCCAGATTTACTATTTAAACAACAAAGTAAACCTGTTTGCATACGGAATTTTAAACAAATCTCTAAGCACATAAACAAAATATTGTTTTTGCCTATGAACACTGCACTCTCCAACCCATCGAGCACCATTCTACCGTAGGTGGAATGGTAGAATTTTTAAGCAATATTCCCACCCAGCTCACTCCGGCCGAACCCTAAGCTAAAATTCCATAACTAAATTGAGAAATTAAAATTGCATAAGTCAGGGAACCGAACTCTGCACGGATTCGGTTGAGTTTCTGAGCAATTTTTTATTGTTAAATAAAATCCATAAACTAAAATGTCTTTCGTTTTATTTTGTCGCCTTCCTGGCTGGCACTATTACACATAATTGAATTAATTTATTGCCCATAAAAATGTAACACGTCGTTTCAAATAAATTGATGCAGTGTAATTGGAAATTGTAACACATTTTTAATTGAAATTTCTCACACATAAACTACGTAAATATTTAATTTTCAATTATTTGCACTACATTTAGGGAGAATTGAAAATCAGACTTACCTTGCGAGCAATCTGGTCCTGTCCAATGCCGTTCACAAACACATTGTCCTGTTTCTAAGTCATAAGTACCGTGCTCGGAACAGCCGGGCAAGCACTGATACACTTGCTGATCAATGGTACCGCAGTCCTCACCTTGCCAACCGGCCTTACAATAGCACTGACCAGCGACACATGTGCCATGGCCCGAGCACAATGGATCAAGGCAATCATCTGTGTGTTTTTTATGTTTTTATGATAAAGGTTGCGTTGCATGCCCGACGTTTGTAGGATTTTGATATATAAATGGCAAGAATTAGCAGCAAAAGTCAAAGCAACGCACACAATGAAACGGAAAAAAGATAACAAAACAAAAGGAGATTAGTATGTTAGACACGTACAAAAGTGGTCATTAAAATGGAATTCGAGTTAAGTTGCAGTTGGTAGCACTGTAGCACTGTAGCATCGTATCATTGGAGCACTGCTGGCATAAGCATTTTGCCCTGGTAATGCTCAGCATATAAATTTTTCTAATTTCAGCGGGAATCATTTTTCCCTTTTTCATTTCTGCTTGCTCCACTTTATTTATTTGTTTATTTATTCTGTTTTTATGGTAATGCTTGATAAAGGGGTGTGGCTATGTGGCAATGTGGCAGCTAGCAAAGTGGTTTTAATGTGGAAAACTTTAATGTTTAGTTAATTATTATTTACGTCAAGGATACTGTAAGTAAGTGTAAAGGGGTTTTCTAATTATTAGCACATCAAATATTTATGTAAGGAAAGTGTGCAATTGATACATATTATGTGAATGTATATCTATGGAACCTCATTTTATAAACACACAACCATTACATAAAAATTATTCAAAACTCAATTTTTTTACTAAATACTAGCTATATATTTTTGAACTTCTAAAATAACAAATTGTATTTCGTATTTCATAGTTTGTTATTTATACAAAAAGTTAAGAAAAATAATACTTTAAAGTTAAGAATATTTGGAAAGACTTTAAAAGAAAGAAATTGACAAAGCAAAGTTTTTACAGTTCTAATTTGAAAGTACAATTCCACTTTACTCATTTAGTTAATATTATTAATTATATATTTATAATGGTTACCTAAAGCGTCGACATTAATAAATAAATGTGCCTATTAAGTGTTTGTATTATGTTTGAAAATTGTTCATGGAGTCTCCTTTAAAAAAAACTTCTTATGCCTGGTCCACACAACAAAGAAACCACATATGTGCCATGCCAGTATCCATTCTGTATATTTTTGTGTCAGTTTGGTTGTTATTACTTTGAAGTCGCATCCACACATAAGGCATGCCTACACCCACTAATATTGCTCATAGTGTTTACGAAAAACCAACTATGAAGAAAAACTTTTCACAATTTCTTGTATTTGCAGTTCCTTTCACAGAAACTAAGTAAGTATATAGTACCAAACTCTAAACTCTACCTTACAGCAGTCAGCATCACTGCCAACACAACAAACAAACAAACAATTTAAAATTTTTACTTTACATGTTTTTTTAGCAACTTGGCAACTCTTGTAAATAAATTAGAAATAAAAAACACATTGAAGCAGTATAAACTGTGTTCAGATGTGTTTGTCCACACTTACGTTGATCACAAAAAGGTCCTTTCCAGCCACGTTCACAGTGGCATTCACCTTCAATGCAACGTCCATGATTCGAACAGTTCGGTACCTCGCATTCGCCCACAGGTATATCACATTCGGAACCCTTCCAGCCCTCTTCACAGTGACAAACACCACCACCGTAGTGGCCGTGAGCGGAGCATAGCACTGGACAGACGCCTGTTATCGATGTTAACAAAAAGAAAGTAAATGAAAGCAGAGAAATTTTATGTTATTTGCTTGTTTGTAAGAATTCTAAGCTTTTCACAAAAAAAAAAAACAAAAAATAAGGAAAATTCTGCATCAAATCAAAAAAAAATAATAAAAAATAGAACGAAAGCAAACAGCAAGTGTTGCTGTTGTCGTTATTGCAAAATGAATGAAAACAGGTGACGATGACAGGTTTTGTTTGTTCTCAGTAAGATTTTAAATTGCAAAACTAAATATAAAAGCAGGGTTGTTAAATATTTTCAATGAAATGTTTTTATTTCGTTTCAGCTTTTCGAGACTTATTACTGAACAATATTCCAAGTCAATTTTAATAAACAAAACCTTTGTGAAGTGATCATTTTTATACAGAAAGTTTATTTAGAATTTAATGTCATTTTAACAGAGAAAAGCAAATGTCCTAAAACGAACTTTATATCCAAAAGAAGCAATAACATTTTATGTAATAAAATAAAATTTTCATTTTGATTTAATGATCTTGAAAGGTGCTTATTTTCACATTTAATTAATACCAATTTCATTATCTAATCCAAATAGATCTTCAATGACACATACTTATAAATTCGAATATTTGATAGAATCCTATACCCTTTAACAGATGCGATAAAGAAGTGATTTACTTGATTTAGTTTGCTAATACATTCGATGTATGTTCCATGAGCGAAAAAAATTTTAATATTATTTCCGTTAATGCTCACCAAATGCAGACCTGTCCCCAGTGGGGTCCATTACTGAGTGGATGGTAATGTTAATGGTAATTTAAAAATCAACATATATTGAGTGTTAATTTTTAATACCAAAAAAAATAAATTTTGCTGACATTTTTTTTAGTTTGCATTCTTATTAGAGAAAGAAAAATTACCCAATTGAGTAAAATATGAAGAACAAACAATTATTTTAGTGATTTGTGAATTTAGTGATCATGTCACATGAACTATACTTATGCATATGAAGAATAGTTGTCAATACTCAAAAAAATTAAATTTTTGTATTTCCAAAAATGTTTACTTACTCTTGGAGCAATCGGCGCCCTGATAGCCATCTATACAATCACATTTTCCCAAATAACAACTGCCGCGTCCTGAACAATCGTTTGGACATGTAGTGCTAACACCCTCAGCTTCCTCAACAATCAATGTTACCGAATGCGCAACTAATTCATCATTGTACACAGAAATAAACCATAAACCAGTATCTAAATACTGCAGCAATGACACATTAACCATCATTGTATCCATGTCTAAAGCAGGCAAACCGCCCATACTATCTGGTCCGGTTGCACCCATGGCAGAGCGCTTTTGCAAGACATGTTGATTTTGTTGTTTAGCATGCTGTTGTGCATAGTACTTAGCAGTGTCCAAAGGTGTTTCAATGTCCATCTCTTGTGGAAAATTACCATTGTACTCATCCGAGCCGAAATCTTCGAAAGAGTCATCGTCATCGTCATCATCAAATTGATGCCCGTAGTTAAAACGAATACCATTTGTTGTTTCGTGAGATGCACGCTGCAAATCATCGATATTTGTATATTCACCACCTGCAGCCAAAACATCAATATCCGCGAAATCTTTAAAGTTCTGTGTATCACTTCCATTACTTTGGTCGTTACCATTTTGCCAGTGTACTGCGCTACGTCTATGCCGCAAATGACTATCCAAACGACCGCCTTTGATGAACTCTACGAAATCGTATTGCGTTACGGAGGGAGCGACATTACGACGTGAATAGACCGCAAAATTTGCGCCCCACGGTAGCGTAAAGTTAAAACGTATGAATGCAGGATGTTTATTGCGAAATTCTAAATTCCAAAATTGGTAAGCCGGAATGTTAGCATGGTAAAGCTCATTGAGTTCTTTCAGTTCGACAACCTGCGGCCACTTCAGCAGCTGCTGCTGTTGCTGTTGTTGATGTTGCGCACTATATGACTGGTCCTGCAGATGGGAGGCATCTTGTGGTATGCCAGCCGCTATTTGTTGATTTATGCTATGCGGTTGCTGTTGCAACAACAGTTGCTGCTGATGCTGCAACTGTAGTGAGGGTGCCGAATTCTGTGCCCCACCACCGCCTCCATTGCTGCCAACGAAATTTGCGCTATGATCTGATGTGCTGGTCTGTACCGATTCTTCTGTGGGATAAGCTGTCGGTAACTGACTGCCACCATTGTTTGCTTTTGCGTTGCCATGTAAATCATGTGGTTGTGATTTGACATCTTGGACTAGGATGCAATTTGTTGTATCCATGTTGGGTTTCATTGAGCTCACAGCTACAAAAAAGAAAAGAAAAAGGTTTTATAAGAATGAGTTGAATTTAAGTTAAGAGGATATGTTTAACACTTTAAATATTTTTATTGAAGTGGTCTTGGACACAACAGCACAAAGTTCTTGAAATTTCCAATGATATATAAAGATATATAAATTCGGACACTGTGCCATTAACTATTTAATTTTGTATTATTGCATTACTACTATATCAGTCGTCTGACGCCATATAAATTAAAATTAAAGCAAATTCCTGATTCTTAAAAACTAATCTATGTACTACGGAAATAAATACAGTTAACTTACATCAGACACTCTAACATATGCTAATGCTCTCATATTAAATAAAAAACCGAACATTTTTAAAAATACCACATAAATCACATGCAGTAAAAATATTAGCAGACCTACTCGTAGAAGATTTTAAATGGGAACCATGGACCGATTTAGTGGCAAAATGTTACTAATGTCCCTGATGGTTTAGCACAAAAAAATGCAAGCTGGTAAAAAAGTACATATGCCGCACGTAGTTTTTCCTCATTGCGTACATGTTTAACTTTGCCAATAAAATTTTTGGTGTCTTTCTTTTTTGTTTTGGAACCCTGAAGATGGCCACAAAATGCAGCAATGAGTGAGCTTCGAACTAAACAAATTTAGAAGCACGTTTTGCAACCAAAAAAAAAACAAAAAAAAGAAAATTAAGCGAAAAAATAAAGGCAGCCAAAGTTGTTCGCATGAAAATCGATTACTTAACCATAAATTATGAGTTGGCATCACTGGCCATACTGCTGCGGAGTTTTAAGACCTCTGCTTAATTTTTGTGGATTGCTCAAAGGGTGCAAAGTAGTTTGAAGAGAGAAAGTGGAATTAACAAAAGACAAAGTGTTTGCTGTTTTTGTGCTATTTACCGCTCGCTTGTCTGGGTTGGGCGATATCATAAAATCGTAACGACAGCCAGCATTTAAGCTCGTAAATCATATCTCGTGCACTTAAAAAGTCCCTTGTTAAGAGTAGGGACTTTCCTGCAGAGCCCTTTGTTTTTCCACTGCTCAAAGTAGTTTTTTCTTACTATACCACTGCATACTTTTCGGCATTGGGTTATGTATCATCGATAATTCGCAAATTCGCCTAAAAATCTTTTTGTAATTTATTGATGGTTATGTCATAATTTATGTGAAAAAGAAATTTTCTTAAAAATTGTGCTTTTGCTTTTTAAAATTTTTAAGTTCAATAAATAATGTTTTTTTATTTGTTATCGCCTATGGTTTGAGAAGGGTCGGTTAAGCTAAACACTGAAATGGATATCTTATTGAGAATAAAAAAGGAGTTCCTAAAATTTTTTGCTCAACACATTACAAATTTTTGAGTAGTTTGTGAAAGTTATTAAGAAAACAATCATTCCATTAATATTCTAAAAAATATTATTTCTTTATTTACGCAAATAGTTTTTAATAAAAACCAATAATCAACAGTATTTTTCAAAGTGAAATTTAAGCAAAAACATTATTAGAGTCTGAAGTTTCATTAAAATTTTTTCTAAAATTTATTTTTATATTTTATATTTATTTAAATATAATTTTCATTTGTGCTCAACACATTATATTTGCATATCAACTGTGCAAACGACTGACGTCATATTGTTAGTTTTTATTTAAGTAAATAAAAAATAAGACTTCTGTTTACATTTCTATGGAAGTACTATTGTATTATTCAAAATAGAGAATCTATAAAGCATAATTGTAAAATGACAACTTCTTTCAAATTAATTTTCAGGCCTTTCTTTTATTTGTCTAAACGTTAGAGAAACTTTCTTTTTCATATGAAATTGACAAATAATGGGTTGGTTACAAATGGAAGTGCTAAAGGAATCTAAATGTATATGGTTTCTAATTAATTCAGTATGAAAGGAAATTTTTTTCATTCAATTTACGCATTCCTCATAAACTTGTAACATAATATCGATTCGACAGTAATTCACCATTTAGTTGCCTACATATGCTTTGAATATAAAGTGTCAATTTAGGTCAAATCAATATTAAATAGAATTGAACACAATTAGAGTCCACACACGAGTGTGTTTAATGAAACTCACTCGCACTGTAGATGCACTTCAAACTAATTAGCCAAGTCCTTTCAATAAGCGTCTCTTCGTCGAACATCTCTTCTGCATGTTTATTTTAGGCAGCATAAAAGAATGGCGCCCTAAATTTGTGTACTCAGTGGCACATAACGAGTCCTTATTACATTTAATTCGTGATTGTGGAAGTAACATTATCTCTCCTTTTACTTAATGCCTTTACGACTGACTATTCAATATTTGTTTCATTAGTGGCACTGCTTGAATTGCCTATTTCGTTAATATTGGCATCGATAACAGTTAAAGGACTACTCAACCCCCATCCCCATCCCCACCCCCAGAACACTAGCAGCGCCGCATACAATAACAAAATAAATAACGAAATGTCAAAGTGAAGCGGCACCAAAAAGGGTGCGGTCATACGTTTTGTTGTCACTAATGATGTTACGCTCTTGTCTTGTATGCATTTCATGGTGTTGGTGTTGGCGTTGGTGTTGGTAGTGGGTGGAGTGGAGTGGAGTGGAGTGGCAGACAAGTTCCTTCTTCTCAAGTCCTTGTGCCATAATGGCTTTTTCTATCGATAACTATAATAATGGTAAATTAAATAAACCACAGTAAACAAAAAGCCCTCGTACGCCACGAAATATAATAAAATTTAATTGACAAGCAACACAACACACAATTGACAAAAAGCGTGTTCGTGTATGCACGTTGCGGTTCTCTTGCGACTGTAGCGTACATGCGTTTATTGCGTTTTCTGCGTTTAGTTTAGGTTTGTTTAGGTATGTGTTAGGCTTGTTGTTTTTGGGTTAAGTAAAATTACTTAAATGGAAAGCTTGTTAACTTAATGGTTCATTGCTTTTAATTTCTTAATGATGGTATAAAATTTCAGTTAGCGCGAGGGGAGGGAAGTATTTTTGGGTTGACTTATTAAAACTGATTTCTTAGCTTTTGAACTTACAAATCCAAACAAGGAAGCACTAAAAAAAATTATGGTATTATAATAATAAAAGCAAAAATTCTTTGAATAATTACATATTATTTTATATAAAAAAATATATATATTAACAAGCAAAACCAAAATGAACTTGCAAAAGTCCAAATTATTATTATTCGATTACTAATTAACCACTAATTATCCCCAAATTATTTAAATATAAATACGATTTTTCTGCCAAAAAGTTGCACAGAAATCTTTAGTGCAAATACGAACAAATCTTTATGTACCGCGACAAAGTGGGAATATATGCAACAATCTTGTCAAAAACTTGTCAGTGTAGACGTAAGTGTAAAAAACTTAAAGTTCTAGATTAAAGCCTATTATAATGTGATATCAACTGCCTATCCACTTATAATGGGATTAGGCAACATCTCTCTAAAGGATATAATGATGTTCTTAACTGCTACTCGTCTATGGAACTAAAGTGGGTATGTCACAATAATCCTAAAAGGATGCAGTGAGATGGTGATAGTTCTCAACTCTTTTGATATCTAATCTAATTATAATATAGTTCTAAATAAGATCTGTAAACTATATTGTTTCTTACATATACATACAAGAAACGTACAAGAAATGTGCACAGAAACAGGTATATTATATATAAAAGGCAAGCAGTCAAATTTTTATTATTATTATATTTATGTTATATATACATTATTACATGCATATATTGTCATTTTATTATATATATTATATATATACATCTATTATTATTATATTATATATATTGCATGATATATTGTTTTTCCTCTTAATGCAGTTTTTGATGTTTTTTTTATTATTTATTTAATATATAAAAAATATTGAACTAATTTAAAAATTTTGCTATAGTTTAGTACTTAGTCTTTAGCCAAGTTAACTATTATCTTCGTGTAAGTATCACTACTAAAAATATCTCAGTTATTGAAACATGTTTATGTTAACTATATCTCTTAATTAAACATCAACAATTTATTTATAGTCTGTTACCGTGATATACATATGCATAAGTAAGTACATATGTAAGTGCATTCGTAAGGTGTTGGAAAATTTAAAGCTAATAAAAATTATAACGGTTTTATTCGATTTTATTAACAAAAAAAAATTTTTTATTAATTTAATTTATATAATTAAATTTATAACAAAATATTTTATATATTTCACCAATTTTTATGGAAAACTAAAAGTTGCAATAAGAAAGAATGAGTAGGTGCTAATATTCGCTATATGCATTCCGTTTATCAATTGTCGTATATGTATTACTATGTATTAGTTTACAAATGCATATTATACCTAACAAAAGGATATAAATTTTTATTGAAATCTTCTCAGAGAGCTTAAAAATACTGATCGTACAATATACAATACATAAAAATAAATGTATATAAAAATATGTATATAAATATACATAGAAATGTAGGGATATATAGATATATATAGGACTCTTATGATTATAATTAAAATATGAATACGTATTTATATATATATAACATAGTATATATATTATAATGTTATAAATATAAAATGTAGGATTTTATTCTAAATTTGATAGTAATTCTATGAATGAGGATATATAGCAAATGCATTTTTAATTTTGATACTGATTTCAATTCAATAATCAAAGCGTAGCAAAGTGATATGAATGAGAATTTTTATAAAAGTCTTATTGCAATCATTTTTATGGCTTTTATTCAACTATAGATGGCACGTAGAAGGAACGGTGAGGGAACGGCAATCGCTCAAAGAAATGTTGCCACTTTTGCACAATCTATCAAAATCAATTTATTTTAAATTTCCGCTTGCCTTCGTTACATTTCCTTTCTAATATCAGACAGGCCACAAAGACTGATTTCTGTTGGTTTTTATGGCTTTTTCCTGGCCTTTCGTGAAGTGTAATATATAAATTTACAGTTTTATTGTTATAGCTGGCGGTTGGATGGCAGCTTTTGTTCCAAGGGAAATTGGGTTTCCTATATGTTTGCTACAGATTTCTTGGCTTTGGTGTGACTTTTTATTGTGAATAAAATAGCAAAAACTACGAAATTGCATTTTAGCACGCCATTTGACGTTTCTTTGTGCCAAAGCCAGAACAAAATGCAACTTAATTTGTTTTAAATGAAAAGTATTGCAGTATTTTAAGCGTTTTCCTACACAAAAGGCACTATGGAAACAATTTTCCAATGATTTTAAAAAAAATACAATTCAATTGAATTGAAACTAAAATAAAATTTAAAGCAATACACAATCATATTGCGCTTTTATCCTGGAAGCCATTTGTACTTATAAAGGTTTCTCGAAGTAGTTAAAATTAGTTTGAATGTCTAAGACCCATTTCTTCTGTTAATGTCATCCATTTTAATGACAAATCATACAATTTTTGTGCTTTAATTTTGTAATATTTTATGTTAAATTTTTATGTGAAATTGCACTTAACACCGAACATATGAGCGTTCATCCTCAAATCTTTTTTTTTTGCTAAATTCTAAATTTACTGTATTTATATATACCTAACCCCGTTAGTGCTTGTTTTTTCAAGTTTATTTACTTTAGGATAAAATAACTTGAAAGTGTTAACAAACTAACAAAACCAACTTCGTTTTTGTTTATTTGTATTTTAAAGTGCAGCACAACAATGTAACACCCACGAAATGCAAGGAAAGCCAAACTACTGAGTTACTGATAAACATTTCTAAAAGAATATGTACTTAAGCCACCATATGTACTTAAGCAAACTTTGAACCAAACAAAATAAAGCATGATGTCACAGTAAATACAACGATGTCAACTAGGGTCTATGAGCAGCAATAATATAGGGCACCAAAATTGCGGAAGAACTAGCTAGACAAGGTCCACAAGCATGTGCATAATTATTTTCTCAATAAAAAGAGAATTGCAATAGACTCCAAATTAACACGGTTAAGTTATAATCTATCAAGAACTAAAATTATACTTGAAGATACTGTCCGATGGGCAAACACGCCGAAAAATGGCGCATTCCTTTCAACCAATTGAAAGAAAATGAAACAAGCAATCTATTTTTTGCAAGTGCCCAGACTTGACAATATTGAGACATTTTAATGTGGAGGTCTTCGAACAAAGGAACCTGATGTACTTGCCAAACATAGATCTTAAAAAATTATTTTCTTTGTCAACCATACAGGTTTGTTCAACAACTCGAATTTTAATGGCAAGATGTGGAGTAATAATACAGAGACAACTGCTCTGTAGCGTTTTCCAAACTGAAGTATCTGCTATGTTGGAAGTTTCAGATTGGCTGAAATACAATGTTTCCTCCGTTAATCTTATAAACACATTTACTAATAGCCAGGCAGCTATAAAATCATTAGACTCATCGACCATTAACTCCAGTTTAGTACTGAATTGTCTTACATCACTCATGGTGATGGCTAAATATTTTCGGATACGGATCATTTGGGTCCCTGAACACAGGGACATTCAAGGCAACTGTATAGCAGATGAACTTGCAAGACATGGTACGATCGCACAAATTCTTCTGGGAAATGAAGGTGTGGGTATTCCACTTGCTTCTTGTCACTTGTCACTTATGCCGATAAGTGACCAACTGCACAAAAACTAATGAATTTTGGCGAGGAATCATTAAAAAAAAGATCGGGGGAATTAATCAACCTAACCCGAACAAATATATCCAAGATAGTGGGAATTATTACGGGATACTGCCCATTGGGATGGTATGTATTAAGGCTCAATATCAGGACCTCCTTGTACTGTAGACATTGCATGGAGGATGATGAAAAGGAATCACCAATACACCTTTTACAACAGTGTTCTGCTTTCACTAGACAGACTCTTCTACTTAGGGTCGCAATTTTCCAATTCATTAAGTGAGCTAGAATATATTTCTATAGTTCGTGTTAATGGCTTTCTAGCCAGTACTAACTGGTTAGTAACCTAACCTAAGGTTATAGCATGAATTATTTATAATTATGAATAATGTTTAGTTTAAAATTGTTTGTTTAATTTTGTATTAAGATTGGTTATTATTAGACATCCTGCAGGTCGCTTATAAAATTCGTTTATTGTTGGCGAAAAGTGCTTTGCGAGAATGTTTTGATCGGCAGCTGTTTTTTTTCCGCTTGCCAATGTTAATAACAGAATTATGTTAAATCAATGTTAAATCAATGTTATGTTAATTTATTTTGTGATTTAAAGTGCAAATCGACAGAAAATTATGGATCAGTCGGTTTACTTATACACATTATATGTAATAACTGGAAAATCATTGCACAATTTAATTATCTAAAACTCCGCTTAACCAGAAATATGTAACTGAATTTACTAAAAAAATGTGTTGATTCTTCTGATAATCGTTTGCATCTGGCAGGTTTATTTCAAAATTTTGTTTTCAGTCTATTTTATTAAATATCTACTCATTAATTTAAGAATAGAATAACATCAGACGCATGGCATATATTTTTCTTAACTACAGGAACTCTTAAATAATATTAAAGTCAAAATATATTTTTATAAATACGAGCCCGCACTAAAGTTCACCGAAGCACACATTTACGATGCAAGGTGCAGAAGTCATCATTATTTAATATTGAACCACTTACTCTTCACCTGTTTTAATTGTAAGTTAAACGGTGCAAATGCTTAATAAGCATATTAAACGAAATATGGAAACTGATGTAAAATTCAAATAGTTTCATAACAAGTCAAAAACTATTTCGAAGTGCCCACACTGAAACGCTCACACATGCAGCGATGGCTATTACCACAACCACTTCACAGCACAGGCACAATAAGGAGCTTCTCACAGAACGCCTTTTCAGTCATTTAACTTTAACTTAAGTTTATGTCAAGTGAAATTTATACACGCAGGCATAATAAACTCCATGAGCCTTTTATTATACCCACAAAGCTTGTCCGGCAGTTGGAGCGGAGCGTCGGTCAATTTATGCCACTCGAAGCCATAGCAATCTGTGGCGAGGCAGAGCACGCAGGAGTGTATAATAGTGTGCTATGCTTCGGGTGTGAAGACAGCATGAAATACATATAATAAATAAATAATGCAATTATAATTATACAAGAAAACGACTTTGTCCCTTTGAATTGGTTTGCTTGGAAAGTTGCTGTGTACAGCGGCTCCTACGTAGCCATTATGCAGCAGCATGGGAAACCAGGCATGAATTCTGGCTTCCAACACAATTTAAACTTTTCAGAAACTTTATTTATTTAGACATGAAGCAGGAGCAGCCGTGGAATGAGCCAGTGGGGTAGTTATGGTAGTTACTGATTGTAGTAGGCGCTTAGTTGCACACTACAGGCACAGACACAGGCACAGGCAGCACAATTATTTCATTTCACGTTTTCCTAATAATCCATATAGGATTTCTGGCTTTTCCATTTGTGCTCTGCTTATTGCACAATAAAATATAATTGCAGCTGGAAAGGACAGTCATACAGTTAGTGCGTCCTTAAAATGTCTAAGCAAGGCTATGCTAAATGTCAAAAAGTTTTAACCATTTCTTTGTCATTATTGTTGCTTCTTTTGCCATTGTTGTTTTCTATTGCTGCTATTGTTGCTACTATGGTATATTGCTGTTACTCTTGCTATTGCTGTCAACGTCATCAACATTGCATTTGCAAGCACAAGCAACAAGGAACTTCGTTAGGGCAAAGACACTTTATAAACTTTGCTCAGTGCGTATTTCTAAGCAAGGAAGTCCATTAACTTATCCAAAACGGATATATTTATAAATATTATTATGTTCGCTTAAGCGCACAGACGCATCTAAACATAAGGCAATCCAATCGAATAATATCTTCAGTATGATTTCATTCCGCCGGTGTGTTTTTATACGTACAATATTTATTTCTAATTTTATTACTTTTATTTATTGAACATAAAATCAGCGAGAAGACATTGCTTTGACTTACGCATACCTGCTGCAATTCTAAGCCCTAAAGCACTCGCTTGAGTTAAAGTTCACAGCGCAGTTGTTTGTTGATATCAGGAAGTTTTTATTTTTATCGCAATTCGTTTTAATCCGTTTAATGCGAAAGTTGCGCATACGCCAAGTGGCCCCAAAACTAAAAACAATTTTACTATCCTCAGCGAAGGCAAGCAGAGTACCAGAGTATATCGCTTTAATGCGAATGCAGTGCATATTTTCTAGTTTCCTGACATTTTTATTGAAAACTTCTTTCGAAACTGCTAAACAACGTCATAAACTTGCTTATATTTCCGAGTAATAACGCGATATCGGCTGCAAATTTAGTGCGGAACCCTCGACACTAGAGGTGCATGCAAACTTTCTGGCGTTTGGACTTTAAGTAAGTTCACGCCAAGTTTTATTCGCCTTGCAGATTTACGACCTCGACGCGGAACTACTGGAACAAATTTAATTCTTTAAATATTTGTACCTTTTCCGGTATTTGCAAATGCTTCCATGCTTAAAAATAATGCGTGAATTATATGGAGTCATAAAAACTTAAAGCACCGGAATAGATTTTAAAAACTTTTATTCTCACTGTTTTCACTTTTAGCCTTAAAATTGTGCAAATATTTTTCATTTCAGGAAAATTCTATTTTTTTACAGATACAAATATGTAAATTAATACAATAAATAATTGT
>NC_051846.1:137354109-137364288 GCF_002237135.1 Teleopsis dalmanni | reverse complement strand
TGTTGGCATTTCAAGCCACACTCTTGTGATTTTCGATCTGCGTCCAGACCTCCACTTTTTCACCGCATTTTCTTGGTGTCTGCACTATTTATTATTATAGTTTCTGGTTCTCCTTTCTAGGTCTAATTTCTTCGTTTTGAGGAATTGAATCACATATGCTTTTATTGTTCGCCAGCTATCTGGGTTCGCTCTCATCTTTCCCACTACATTTTCGTGCTATTATCTCTTCTGTACTTTTTAGCCACCTATTACAGTAAAAGAAGGTGTGGTCTGTGTTGTCACAGTCTCATTCGCCATACATGCAGTCGGGTAGATTCACCTTTCCCATGCAGTTGACTCTAAAATCACATTCTGACATTGAGACCTACTTCAGCTTATTTGGGATCAGCTTTGGATATCTGCTATGTGACAATAGCAGATATTTGTGCTCAAAGCGTTAACAGAGGCCAGTTTCAATATATCTTACATGTGCTGGTAGATATTTTTTATTAAAAACCACATCAGTTATTACAAGTTATAACAATATTAAATGAAAACTGAACCTTATTATTCGTGATGCAGACTTGAGGTGACTGAAAACATATTGTACTTCATATTTGAAATCATTTAAGTTTTTTTTTTTAAAGGCATTTGCCAAGTTTGTGTTTTATAGATTCACTTTATTTTACTACATGGTTCGTTTAGATACATTTTGAAAGGTTATTTGCATCCCATAGTGCCTTTTCATTGTTACTCGTACTATAGCGATTTTGCACTATACTTAGAATTTTTATAAACACACCTACTAATGATTTTGTAAATTACATATATTTTATTGATGGTATTGAACGATATTTTGAAATTACAGAAAAAAGACGGAGTATCTTTTCTGTACTTTCAACCGTGTACAATACCCTTTTTGGAAATCTAATTGGTTTTAGTCCAAAAACCAAAACTGTCCACTGTCTTTGTTGGAGACAACTGAAGCCAATTACAGTGGCTGTTTCTATTAAAAAAGAATATAAAGCGGTATTTGTGTGCATTTACTTATAAACTCACCAGACTCTGATAATGTTTTTGCTTAAATTTCACTTTGAAAAATACTGTTGATTATTGGTTTTTATTAAAAACTATTTGCGCAAATAAAGAAATAATATTTTTTTTAGAATATTAATGGAATGATTGTTTTCTTAATAACTTCCACAAACTATTCAAAAATTTGTAATCTGTTGAGCAAAAAATTTTAGGGACTCTTTTTTTATTCTCAATAAGATATCCATTTCAGTGTTTAGCTTAACCTTAACCGACCCTTCTCAAACCATAGGCGATAACAAATAAAAAAAATATTATTTATTGAACTTAAAAATTTTAAAAAGCAAAAGCACAATTTTTAAGAAAATTTCTTTTTCACATAAATTATGACATAACCATCAATAAATTACAAAAAGATTTTTAGGCGAATTTGCGAATTATCGATGATACATAACCCAATGCCGAAAAGTATGCAGTGGTATAGTAAGAAAAAACTACTTTGAGCAGTGGAAAAACAAAGGGCTCTGCAGGAAAGTCCCTACTCTTAACAAGGGACTTTTTAAGTGCACGAAATATGATTTACGAGCTTAAATGCTGGCTGTCGTTACGATTTTATGATATCGCCCAACCCAGACAAGCGAGCGGTAAATAGCACAAAAACAGCAAACACTTTGTCTTTTGTTAATTCCACTTTCTCTCTTCAAACTACTTTGCACCCTTTGAGCAATCCACAAAAATTAAGCAGAGGTCTTAAAACTCCGCAGCAGTATGGCCAGTGATGCCAACTCATAATTTATGGTTAAGTAATCGATTTTCATGCGAACAACTTTGGCTGCCTTTATTTTTTCGCTTATTTTTTTTTTTTGGTTGCAAAACGTGCTTCTAAATTTGTTTAGTTCGAAGCTCACTCATTGCTGCATTTTGTGGCCATCTTCAGGGTTCCAAAACAAAAAAGAAAGACACCAAAAATTTTATTGGCAAAGTTAAACATGTACGCAATGAGGAAAAACTACGTGCGGCATATGTACTTTTTACCAGCTTGCATTTTTTTGTGCTAAACCATCAGGGACATTAGTAACATTTTGCCACTAAATCGGTCCATGGTTCCCATTTAAAATCTTCTACGAGTAGGTCTGCTAATATTTTTACTGCATGTGATTTATGTGGTATTTTTAAAAATGTTCGGTTTTTTTTTCGGTTATTTAATATGAGAGCATTAGCATATGTTAGAGTGTCTGATGTAAGTTAACTGTATTTATTTCCGTAGTACATAGATTAGTTTTCAAGAAATCAGGAATTTACTTTAATTTTAATTTATATGGCGTCAGACGACTGATATAGTAGTAATGCAATAATACAAAATTAAATAGTTAATGGCACAGTGTCCGAATTTATATATCTGAAAAAGCAGTTTTCTATTTATATAGTTTTTGTAACATTGGAAATTTAAAGAACTTTGTGCTGTTGTGTCCAAGACCACTTCAATAAAAATATTTAAAGTGTTAAACATGTCCTCTTAACTTAAATTCAACTCATTCTTATAAAACCTGTTTCTTTTCTTTTTTGTAGCTGTGAGCTCAATGAAACCCAACATGGATACAACAAATTGCATCCTAGTCCAAGATGTCAAATCACAACCACATGATTTACATGGCAACGCAAAAGCAAACAATGGTGGCAGTCAGTTACCGACAGCTTATCCCACAGAAGAATCGGTACAGACCAGCACATCAGATCATAGCGCAAATTTCGTTGGCAGCAATGGAGGCGGTGGTGGGGCACAGAATTCGGCACCCTCACTACAGTTGCAGCATCAGCAGCAACTGTTGTTGCAACAGCAACCGCATAGCATAAATCAACAAATAGCGGCTGGCATACCACAAGATGCCTCCCATCTGCAGGACCAGTCATATAGTGCGCAACATCAACAACAGCAACAGCAGCAGCTGCTGAAGTGGCCGCAGGTTGTCGAACTGAAAGAACTCAATGAGCTTTACCATGCTAACATTCCGGCTTACCAATTTTGGAATTTAGAATTTCGCAATAAACATCCTGCATTCATACGTTTTAACTTTACGCTACCGTGGGGCGCAAATTTTGCGGTCTATTCACGTCGTAATGTCGCTCCCTCCGTAACGCAATACGATTTCGTAGAGTTCATCAAAGGCGGTCGTTTGGATAGTCATTTGCGGCATAGACGTAGCGCAGTACACTGGCAAAATGGTAACGACCAAGGTAATGGAAGTGATACACAGAACTTTAAAGATTTCGCGGATATTGATGTTTTGGCTGCAGGTGGTGAATACACAAATATCGATGATTTGCAGCGTGCGTCTCACGAAACAACAAATGGTATTCGTTTTAACTACGGGCATCAATTTGATGATGACGATGATGATGACTCTTTCGAAGATTTCGGCTCGGATGAGTACAATGGTAATTTTCCACAAGAGATGGACATTGAAACACCTTTGGACACTGCTAAGTACTATGCACAACAGCATGCTAAACAACAAAATCAACATGTCTTGCAAAAGCGCTCTGCCATGGGTGCAACCGGACCAGATAGTATGGGCGGTTTGCCTGCTTTAGACATGGATACAATGATGGTTAATGTGTCATTGCTGCAGTATTTAGATACTGGTTTATGGTTTATTTCTGTGTACAATGATGAATTAGTTGCGCATTCGGTAACATTGATTGTTGAGGAAGCTGAGGGTGTGAGCACTACATGTCCAAACGATTGTTCAGGACGCGGCAGTTGTTATTTGGGAAAATGTGATTGTATAGATGGCTATCAGGGCGCCGATTGCTCCAAGAGTAAGTAAACATTTTTGGAAATATAAAAATTTAATTTTTTTGAGTACGGACAATTATTCTTCATATGCACAAGTATAGTTCATGTGACATGATCACTAAATTCACAAATCACTAAAATAATTGTTTGTTCTTCATATTTTACTCTATTGGGTAATTTTTCTTTCGCTAATAAGAATGCAAACTAAAAAAAATGTCAGCAAAATTTATTTTTTTTGGTATTAAAAATTAACACTCAATATATGTTGATTTTTGAATTACCATTAACATTACCATCCACTCAGTAATAGACCCCACTGGGGACAGGTCTGCATTTGGTGAGCATTAACGGAAATAATATTAAAATTTTTTTCGCTCATGGAACATACATCGAATGTATTAGCAAACTAAATCAAGTAAATCACTTCTTTATCGCATCTGTTAAAGGGTATAGGATTCTATCAAATATTCAAATTTATAAGTATGTGTCATTGAAGATCTATTTGGATTAGATAATGAAATTGGTATTAATTAAATGTGAAAATAAGCACTTTTCAAGATCATTAAATCAAAATGAAAATTTTTTTTTATAACATAAAATGTTATTGCTTCTTTCGGATATAAAGTTCGTTTTAGGACATTTGCTTTTCTCTGTTAAAATGACATTAAATTCTAAATAAACTTTCTGTATAAAAATGATCACTTCACAAAGGTTTTGTTTATTAAAATTGACTTGGAATATTGTTCAGTAATAAGTCTCGTAAAGCTGAAACGAAATAAAAACATTTCATTGAAAATATTTAACAACCCTGCTTTTATATTTAGTTTTGCAATTTAAAATCTTACTGAGAACAAACAAAACCTGTCATCGTCACCTGTTTTCATTCATTTTGCAATAACGACAACAGCAACACTTGCTGTTTGCTTTCGTTCTATTTTTTATTATTTTTTTTTGATTTGATGCAGAATTTTCCTTATTTTTTGTTTTTTTTTTTTGTGAAAAGCTTAGAATTCTTACAAACAAGCAAATAACATAAAATTTCTCTGCTTTCATTTACTTTCTTTTTGTTAACATCGATAACAGGCGTCTGTCCAGTGCTATGCTCCGCTCACGGCCACTACGGTGGTGGTGTTTGTCACTGTGAAGAGGGCTGGAAGGGTTCCGAATGTGATATACCTGTGGGCGAATGCGAGGTACCGAACTGTTCGAATCATGGACGTTGCATTGAAGGTGAATGCCACTGTGAACGTGGCTGGAAAGGACCTTTTTGTGATCAACGTAAGTGTGGACAAACACATCTGAACACAGTTTATACTGCTTCAATGTGTTTTTTATTTCTAATTTATTTACAAGAGTTGCCAAGTTGCTAAAAAAACATGTAAAGTAAAAATTTTAAATTGTTTGTTTGTTTGTTGTGTTGGCAGTGATGCTGACTGCTGTAAGGTAGAGTTTAGAGTTTGGTACTATATACTTACTTAGTTTCTGTGAAAGGAACTGCAAATACAAGAAATTGTGAAAAGTTTTTCTTCATAGTTGGTTTTTCGTAAACACTATGAGCAATATTAGTGGGTGTAGGCATGCCTTATGTGTGGATGCGACTTCAAAGTAATAACAACCAAACTGACACAAAAATATACAGAATGGATACTGGCATGGCACATATGTGGTTTCTTTGTTGTGTGGACCAGGCATAAGAAGTTTTTTTTAAAGGAGACTCCATGAACAATTTTCAAACATAATACAAACACTTAATAGGCACATTTATTTATTAATGTCGACGCTTTAGGTAACCATTATAAATATATAATTAATAATATTAACTAAATGAGTAAAGTGGAATTGTACTTTCAAATTAGAACTGTAAAAACTTTGCTTTGTCAATTTCTTTCTTTTAAAGTCTTTCCAAATATTCTTAACTTTAAAGTATTATTTTTCTTAACTTTTTGTATAAATAACAAACTATGAAATACGAAATACAATTTGTTATTTTAGAAGTTCAAAAATATATAGCTAGTATTTAGTAAAAAAATTGAGTTTTGAATAATTTTTATGTAATGGTTGTGTGTTTATAAAATGAGGTTCCATAGATATACATTCACATAATATGTATCAATTGCACACTTTCCTTACATAAATATTTGATGTGCTAATAATTAGAAAACCCCTTTACACTTACTTACAGTATCCTTGACGTAAATAATAATTAACTAAACATTAAAGTTTTCCACATTAAAACCACTTTGCTAGCTGCCACATTGCCACATAGCCACACCCCTTTATCAAGCATTACCATAAAAACAGAATAAATAAACAAATAAATAAAGTGGAGCAAGCAGAAATGAAAAAGGGAAAAATGATTCCCGCTGAAATTAGAAAAATTTATATGCTGAGCATTACCAGGGCAAAATGCTTATGCCAGCAGTGCTCCAATGATACGATGCTACAGTGCTACAGTGCTACCAACTGCAACTTAACTCGAATTCCATTTTAATGACCACTTTTGTACGTGTCTAACATACTAATCTCCTTTTGTTTTGTTATCTTTTTTCCGTTTCATTGTGTGCGTTGCTTTGACTTTTGCTGCTAATTCTTGCCATTTATATATCAAAATCCTACAAACGTCGGGCATGCAACGCAACCTTTATCATAAAAACATAAAAAACACACAGATGATTGCCTTGATCCATTGTGCTCGGGCCATGGCACATGTGTCGCTGGTCAGTGCTATTGTAAGGCCGGTTGGCAAGGTGAGGACTGCGGTACCATTGATCAGCAAGTGTATCAGTGCTTGCCCGGCTGTTCCGAGCACGGTACTTATGACTTAGAAACAGGACAATGTGTTTGTGAACGGCATTGGACAGGACCAGATTGCTCGCAAGGTAAGTCTGATTTTCAATTCTCCCTAAATGTAGTGCAAATAATTGAAAATTAAATATTTACGTAGTTTATGTGTGAGAAATTTCAATTAAAAATGTGTTACAATTTCCAATTACACTGCATCAATTTATTTGAAACGACGTGTTACATTTTTATGGGCAATAAATTAATTCAATTATGTGTAATAGTGCCAGCCAGGAAGGCGACAAAATAAAACGAAAGACATTTTAGTTTATGGATTTTATTTAACAATAAAAAATTGCTCAGAAACTCAACCGAATCCGTGCAGAGTTCGGTTCCCTGACTTATGCAATTTTAATTTCTCAATTTAGTTATGGAATTTTAGTTTAGGGTTCGGCCGGAGTGAGCTGGGTGGGAATATTACTTAAAAATTCTACCATTCCACCTACGGTAGAATGGTGCTCGAAGGGTTGGAGAGTGCAGTGTTCATAGGCAAAAACAATATTTTGTTTATGTGCTTAGAGATTTGTTTAAAATTCCGTATGCAAACAGGTTTACTTTGTTGTTTAAATAGTAAATCTGGAAAATATTTTTGAACATTTACACAGCACACAAATGCAAAGTACACAAATTACACACGTGCAAGGAAGTGCTCAGCAGTTTGTGTTAACTTCAACAGTAGTTCAGTGTGCAAATACACAGAATTTGTGCAAGTAAATATGGCAACGGCATTTGTTTGATGGATGAAATAAAGAAATTTGATTGATTTGCAAATTGTTTGCAGAGCAAGAAACAACAAACAGCAGGAAAACCGTAAACAATAACAACAATGAAAGTAATTTTATATAAAATTATGAAAATACACACTAAACTGGACTGCACAGTTGAATTAGTTAATAACACAGAATAGTAGCTTTGATGCAGGACTACTTAGCAGCATTTCACATTAATACATATACTTAGTATACAATCAAAGACATCGACTCAATATTGTATTGACATATTTTCTTCAACTTCAAAAAAACACCTCAACTGCAATAAATTATAGAATAAAATTATATTAAATTCATATTAGAACCTATGTTCATCCATAAATCACTGATGTGAAAAGAGGAGAGTGCCCTTAATACCAGTTAATAAGTTTGGTCTACACTTTTCAGTAAAACCTCTCCAATTGAACTCCATGTAAATAATTAGAAAACTGTTGATTACTCTAACTTTTGGGTTTATTTGACTTTTATAATGCTTCTCCGGGAGAGGGCTAAAATGCCATTGCTATAAGCTTTATGTATTTAATATAATTAATATAAATTTTCATGTAATACAGCAATTTAAAATGGATTAAAATAAAGCTAGAATAGCACTACTAATGCTTTTCTTGAATATAAAAAATTACAATTTTTTACAAATAGTTTTTTTTATAACGGTTTAGAAAAACCTTATTATAAAAAAAATACAATGATTTTGTAGTTAACTAATAAATAAAAACTATTCTTTCTAATTAGTTTAAACACTACATACGCGGATTAATATATTTTGAGTTCCAGATTTCAGATCGACTTGAACTTTTGAGTACCTTTCAAGAAACAATTTTCTATGAACCAAAGCTACAACTGGCTCTTATGCCTTACACTTTTGATCGACACCTAACACAACCGGCTACGTACACATAGCCGGGATTATATATATTATATGTGTACTCCCGCGAGTGTTCTGGACGGACTTCTTGACCCTATACTCAGAATAAACTGTTTATCTACTCTATTTATATTATTACGACTAAATTCGTAGATTGTTTTAGAGTTACTCTTCTGAATAGCACCCAAATCAACACAGTAGGTACATATAAAATTATAGGTTTTTTTTTTGGTAATTTTTTCATGTTCTAAGAACATGAGAAGTTTTTATATGAACATACTTCCCTGTTATGTGGGATATAAGTTAGTATATAAATTTTTAATTGCTGACACAAAAATTTTAATGATAAATTAGTAACTATTATAATCGGTTCATATAACCCACAAAAATATTTTTAACATCAATATTCTACATAAATTATAATGTTATTAATTCAAATCTATGTTTAAGCAAACTAAATTCTAAAGAGCACTTAATTTGATTAAAACTTAGCAACCATATGATCTAAAATCTCACACGAATATATTTTATTAAAATTTGAAGATGTATTTTTGAAGTGAATTACACTCGAAGACAATCTTTTAAATGTTATAATGCTCTATATTAGATATAATAATATATTCTATATTTTACATAGACACTTTGCGCAAAGCATTTAGTTCATCTTTTCAAAGAACAGAAATTGATGATAAATAATTTTTTTCATTAAACCTAGATCTATTTTATCCTTAACAGATATTCTCGTATATGAAATTATTTTGTAAATAATTTTCTAGCTAAAATTAAATTAACTAAATAATGCCAATATTGAGTTGCCTATTTAATTTTTTTAATTAAATTAATTTTAATTTTATCGAAAGTGTCAGATTTTTTCAAGATAACTATAGCAAAATAAAATCATTTTCAAATATATAAATAATAAAATATGAAAAATAAATAATACTTTAACTTATTTAACTATTAGGAGCTTTCCAAATCAAAGGCCATTAGGAAGTCATTAGCTAGGTCAGAATAACTATAGTTGTATGGAGAGGAATCAGAGAGATCTTCCTCTGGGATGGGATTTTGATCTAATTTAGATATTGGACAAGAAAGATAGTTAGATAGTGGACATGAAAAGGTTTATTGCTTATTGTTGTGAGCACATGAGCAGGTAGGCTTTAAGCAATTTTTATTCACTTTTGAATAAATTTTCATTTCTGAAAATCAATAATGTTCTAAGATATTTTATTTATAAGATTGTTAAAATATATTTAAAATCTTTCGTATTCGTTGTGCATACAAGCAGAAGAAATTTTTTCTTATGTGTTCAAATGAAATTAAATTAAATAAAATTTATAAATGAAGCAATTTGCATTTCACATCTGAAAAGTCTGTACGGGACTCAGGGCTCTGTGCACATGAATGCGTGCATGTACCGAGTGCGAGTGCGAGTGCGTGGGGCTGTTGTGCATCTGTGCACTTGTGCATTTGATTGGAATTTGATCAATCGATTACCGCATTACATGCAAATTGCTTCTGAGTTTCATATGCAAATAACTTTCAGTTGCTACAATTTATTTATTTTACTGTTTTACTATTTGCTGCACTCTAAACCATGTGTTTAGTTCCAAACGCAGAATGAAAACTTGCAAAATTCTGCATAAGCTTTAATATGTAGCTGTGAATACATAAATACATACATGCAAATATATTTAAATATATTAACATGAATAAATATCAGGTTGTTGTGTAATTCATGTCATTTAAAATAAATGAGTCAGTATTGCAAAGTTTTTGCTTAATATGTTTTATATAATTTAATTAAAATATTGTTTTAATGTTTAATTTTTTAAGAAAGAATTTGCTGCAATTAATGCAAATGAAAATACTTAAGTTTCATTAAATTTGCACAA
>NC_051846.1:137344418-137354009 GCF_002237135.1 Teleopsis dalmanni | reverse complement strand
AAAATTTTGAATAATAAAATAATCAACAAGTGATTCGTGTTGTTAATGTATGAAATAAAATTTCCTTTTCCTTGTTTATATTTTAAGGACTACAAGCTCATTTATATATCTTATTTTATAATCTTATTATATATATTTTAAAGGCATTTACTTACGTTAGGAAAAAATTTATTAATACGTAAGTATAATATATAATCCAGTGTATAACATATATATTCAGTTGCTTATTGATAAATTATTTAGCTAAATATACTCATCTGTTATGTCCTCCTTTATGTCAACTGCGAAAGTTTAACTAAATAAATTTTTAATTTCCTACTCATTTACACATTCAGCGTGTCAAATTGTAATTGTCCTGTCTATTAATTGTTTCTTTGTTTTTCGTTGGTTTAAATTACTACGGCATGAAATTCACTTCACTCCTTCACTCCAAGGATGTGTTAGAGCTTAACAAATGTATTCCATTTGCGGTTACTGTTTTCATGTCCATCTGATGTCTATTGAAACGGTCACACATAATGAAGCAAAACTGCCCATTTAAATAGAAACAATTTCACTGTAACATTTTCATTCTTAATGAGTGGGTCATCAAATTTCGCATTAATCTTTTCGTTATTTTAACCTTTTTCCCCACATCTCGAAATTACTTTTTACTTTTCCCAGTTAAAGCTTTTATAAATTGCTGCACATTTTTTCAGCTTTAATTGGATAGAACATTTTTCTCAGTTTTCGATAGCAAAAGAAATACAAACGAAAATTAATTATTTTATATATACACGAGGATATACATTATAATAATTGGGGTGCTTCTCCGTAGAGAATCGTAACCTTTAAAAGATAAGGCTCCTGTCATTACGAGTATGATAGCCTATTTTTTAACTGAGTTCCCGAGTTTGTGGCAATGGATCATATTTAAATATTTTATTATCCTTTTGTTTAGAACCAAACATCCATATAATCCGTGTTGCATTGTTTCGAAATGTCATCATCGACTGAACTTTGTTAAACTGTGAACTTTGAAAGACCTAAATTCTATCACCTCTTCAAAGTTTATGCTACTCCAAATGACCATTTTCTGTTAATATTGAGCGGATCGCTTAGATGTAACTATTTAAATTAGATAACTATCTTGTTACCATCCACTCTCCTCTGTCCAAGAAACTTTGAAAATAGATAGTTTCTTTTCTAATTCAAATAATTCTATAAATTTGACTGCGTTTGTTTTTCAGGTAGTCGTGTGTGTTGTTATTATTCTAAGGCCCACCTGATTGCCAATATATAAATTATGAGACAAATCCAATATAACCAGTTCTACTTCTTTCTGAGAAACGAATTTTTCCTACAGAAATATACGTATGGTGTACTTAATTGGTAGCACTACTTCCTGACTTTTGAAAACGCTATATTTAATCGAAGGCAGAGAATTGTAGCATCTATACTTCTCTTTCGAGAAGTAGATGGTTAAATTACTACACTCTATAAATCAAACTAGCATTTTCAGACCATGTTGTTGCTACATCTTCGGTTGTTTGTCTGTATAGCACAGCTAGATTCAGTTTGTGCCGTATAGGAATCATTGATTTTCTAATGTTTATTTCATTTAAAGGTAGTTGTTCTGTTCCTCCTGAGAACAAGCCATGTGCAGAGAAAATAGGAAATGGGAATTTCCATTCTGGCTTATAGAGATTTTGTATGAGATTGAAATCAGGCCATTGTGTCATACTAGTCTTATATGTCAAAAGATTTTTTCACTTACAAAACGCTTTTTGAAGATATGTAGGGGTTTTTGGTCGAACCTATATGTTTCAAGTATTCGCGAATATTATTATTCGATGGATGGCTTAGTTGAAAAAAAGTTTACAATATAAATATTAATAAGTAATTGTACAGAAAAATCTGAATGTGGATACAAAAATATTACTAGTTCATTATTATTGTTATTGTTTTTATTCAGTTAGTTTACTGATATCTTTTCCTTCACGTTTTCTTTATTACTCACCTCCAAGCCACACGCCGCCTTTTTGCGTGTGCTTAAAGGCTACGACACAATTAAAATGACAAAATAAATAAAGGCCATAATACAATGTACCTTAATTCTAGACAAATACTATAAACCTTAATTCTAAACAGTTATTAAAACATTTCTATATTTTGTATTGAATAGTATTAGATAATCCATTCTTTATTTGAACGATCTCCACTGGACATCGCGTATTTTTAAATCCTTTTCAGTTGCTTTTCGATCACTTGACAATAGTTTGGCCACGAGCTATATATTGTTTACTTTCAAAGTGTTGAGAGTTTGAAGATTGTCAGCATGGCTTAGCCTTTCAAAAAAATGCGATAATTTTTTCTCGGTGATTTGAGAAATTTTCAATCAAACACTGTTGTTCGAGAACCTATAATGCCTCGGTTTGTCAGTTTGTGATATGTCATTGAAATAGTGTTGGCAAATCAGAACTATATAATCATAATATATTTTATTTATGACTATGAAGGATGCCAATTGTTATATACTCTGTATAAATTGTAGTAAAACTGCTAATTATTTTTAAATATAAATATATATCACTAAGTACTTTTCGTTTAAACTAGGAATTAATAAATTGGATGTTTTTATTTATCATAATTTGTTTAGTAGTAATCAATAAACAATTCCAATATGTTTTTAACGGTTTGTTTCTGGCTTTGCGAAATGAAGAGCTGAAGTGGCAAAGCTGAAGTTACAAAGCTGAAGTTGACGGTGTTCAAAGTAAGCCTAAGCAGCCACTGTAGCAAATGCTGTATTAGACCAAGTTAATCTAGAGAACTTATCTTATGCAAATATGATTTCTGTTCTTTCAAACTGAATTAATTTCTTTTTTATTAGATTAATACGTTTCTTATACTATTATATATTAATAGATTTGAGTATCCAGTCTTTATTTTAGTATTCCACATTATTGCAGTTTAATATATTATCCTTTAAGAGACTGTTCAGTTTAACAATATCACTGTCTGCATCACACGCAAGTTGTATTATAGTTCCATAGAAGTTTAGATTGAAGATTTTATTATTTTCTTTACTACTTTCAATAATGGCAGAGCTAGTGGTGGTTATTGTGAATACCATCTTACACAATGATTTAGGTTTCTTGGGGATGCAAAAGTAAGACTATATTAAATACATCTTTACTTTATTAAAATAGTTTTCCACCATAGTACTCTTCTTGTTTTTACATCGCTTGAGGAATTGTGAAATCTGCATATAATTTGGATCGTTCTTTGTTCTTCAGCAGTATTGACGGTATATACCGTTGGTGATTTAGTGGCATTACGACCAGTAAATGCATAAGCATAAGCAATGAAGTACAAAGTCTTTATCTGGTCTTTACCACATATAAGCTGTGAAATATTATCAATTGTGAGATACAATTTGCGGTAAATTTAATTTTAAATTTCTTTTCAATAAAAAACTAAAAGATATTAAAAAAAATTATAAAATTAAAATTAAACTTTAAAAAGTTTAATCAAAGACATTCTGTAACAAAATTTTTTTTTTATTAGCCTGTTGATGCCTTATCTATTAAATAGACGTCAATATGCACAAACTTTAAGTTTTAGTAAAATATAAAGCTTAAATGATAATAACTCATCAACACTGAAAAATCGATATTGTAGGAGTAAAAATAGTAGAAGAAGTAAATTTCGTTCTCGTGTTACTCGGCATAGAAATTCGCAAGTCCTCGCAAACGATTGCAAGCTAGCCATGGCATTTGCAGCTTTTCATAACGTTTAACTGAAAGAAGTCCTGTATTTATATAAGACGATATAATATTTTATGTTTGAAATTTACCATTTTGCATAACATATTTACAGATATACAAAGATATAGTACATAATAACTTATATATTGCATATAAAAGGAATGTAACGAGTCTGGGAAAATAACTCTATTTTTATATAAAATCTTTTACAACGACACAAAATTTATTTTATGTTCTTGCAATATCCTGCAATATTCTGCCGCTGTACCAAGGAAATATAAAAGAATGCAATAAAATGGTTACTAAAAATACATATAAAAACTGTTAGCTTAAGAAAAATACGATTTACTATATACACAAACAACAGCAAGGAAAAATTCTATAAAAAAACGAAAATATCTTCGATTTTATTGGCTGGAATTTATTTGGAGCGACAATGACCCAAGTTGGATGCTTGCAAAGGACACAATTGGTTTGTCACACAAACGAGTGTCCCTAAAAAATTGTTGTTGCGCACAGGGAGGAGTGTCACCAGTTTGCTGTATATATATTTGCTGGAGCTAAAGGTATGCCGGGACATTGAGAGACACAAGTGAAATGCTAAAGAGCGCATGCAATAAAAATAAAAAATTTTTTGCACTCCTTTAACAAATATATATAAATATATAAATATATATAAATATATATATATATATATATATTTATATATATATATATGTGTGTATGTGTACATATATATCGTGAAATATATAAGTAAATAAAAAATATATGCAAGTGTTTTTTGTGCGTACTTCACTTTACAGAAGGACAACGGAGGTAATTTTAAAATAACGACATGAAAGGACAAAAACCTTAAAAACGACTGAAAAAGCTAAAAGGGCACAACAAATGTTAGATGATGTGCTTTTAAAGAGTGACTTCTCTTATAAATAAGCATACAGAATTCTCTTTGATTCTACAAGAGTTTCTCTTCATTCGGTTTTATCCGCTAAAAGTGGAGCATGTGCACTGAAATTTCTTAAACTTGTCTGGTATTTGGGAGAATTATGCCTTGTGTGTTCCCAAAATATTTAATTTGAATTCCATCCAAATATGTTAAGTATTATTTAAAATTAGAAGATTCGCACAAATTTAAAAATAAATGTTTGTATTCAATTAAAGGGTTTAGTTGTATTGGAAAAATGTATCTAAAGAATTTCTTCTTAAACTACTGTGCAGTTACATGTTTTCGTTGCTGTAATTAATCAAATCGGAAATGCAAATTATTATTTAATATTATTAAGTAATGTAAGAAATTAATTTTATTATTATATTATATTAATAATATTATAATAATAATTAATATTATAATATTAGAAATTAATGAAATTATTATTATATTACAATAATAATATTATATTATATAATAATAATAATATTACATTATATTAATAATTAATATTATAATATTATAAAATAATATTTTATAAATAATTAATATTATAATAGGAATTAATAATATCATTATTATTATATTATATTAATAATTAAATTTATAATTCAAATATTATGATATTAAAAATTAATAATGTTATTATTATATTATAATAATAATATTATATTATTCTAATAATTAATATTATAGTATTTGAAATTAATAATATTATAATATTATTATTATGTTATATTATAATATAAGAAATTTTTAATATTTTTATTGTATTATAGTAATATTATATTATATTAAAAATTAATATTATAATATTAGAAATTAATAATATTATTGTTATATTATATTAATAATTAATATCATAATATTAGAAATTATTTGGTATAGGTTAGAATGTCAAAATTTATGTCAAAATTTATCAAAATTAAACTGAAAATTAAATTATAGATTTAAATAAAAGTCCCTGCCTTTTATTGGAAAAGTACTTTTAAATATTTTTTTATATTCACATATTATGAATAACAGAACTTCATAAAAGATTTGCATAAATATGTTTTTGTAAAATATTTATTAATTTAACCATCCATGATGTATTTCGTTTCTTGGACAAAGGAATTATTTCACGCATTTATGTCATTTTGTTAGGAAGCACCCTGTATAATAGGAATGTGTACATCGATTTAAAATTTTGTAATACTAAAGATTGAGAGATTATAATAGATATATAATAGATATAGAGAGATTATATTAGATATATGGTAGTTGATAGATGAAAGTTGCTGCATAGTGTGGTAGTATGACCGCTGTTTTATATGTTATTGGTATGTGATCTTCACATCTGCCATATATGTTACTTTTACAAAGGCTGTTTCTTGTTTCAGTAATGTGTTCACATGTTTAATTAACCATAAAGTCGGTCGCCAGAACCTAAATTAGTGAATTCAGGGTGCACCACAAACAGGAAAAACAGGAAAAAATTAAACTTTCAGTTAAAAGAGGATGTATAAACATATCCTGTGACAATGTACTAAATGGTGAATGTTCTAAATGTTTGCATATTTTAACTATTTATTTATTATCATTTTAAATTAATTTTAATATTGACTTCTATTATTAAAGGTTCCTTAGTGAAGCGACATAAAATTACAACTATAAAACGTACATAGTAGTATAGACAATGGAAGAATATGGAGCAAACATCTCCTTAAAAGTGTGTTAGAAGTTATATTTCATAATATTTCATGATGAACCAGTTTCGGACTTATGTTTTGTACTGTTTTGGTATGTATTTCTAATTTTTTATTAACAGTTTCTTGTGCATACGAATAGGATGAGTTGGAAGAATAAGGGATAAAAATTTAAATTATTTGAAATTATCCTTTAAAGGTAATAAAAAAAAGTAATAGAAATCTGTTTAACTTATCGTCTGGAATTCTAGTCTTTATTTTTCAATATACCATATCATCATCTCTTAATTTTAGTTCGCTTAATTGAATGGAATAACTATAGTTATTAAATCGATAGCTTGTTCTGGATCTGTCATATCTTTGCTTAACCAAAATATGATGCTGGTTTATTTGTTTAAAGTCGATATTAAGTTGCATTTGACGATTAAATCTAATAGTTTTTTGCACAATCTAAATTTAATTTTCGATTTTTTAAAATATTGCACAAATACGTGGAAAAACAAATTAGGGGAATAGCAATGTTCATATCGAGTGTTTAAGTATCACGAGAAACCCTTGTAATTCTAGTAGTTAAATTAAATTAATAAAAATATGAAAAGACTATAACATTTAATACGATAACAATTCAAATTCTATTTAATAGTTTTAGTTTAAGTAATTTCGTCGTCATACTTACATTATTTGCCTTGCATGTATTTATAATGGATACATATTTACTGGGAATAAACAACTTCGTTTAAATATTTACTCTTAACAACCTTAACAAGAATTCTAGTTTAATTCCAATTAAATATAAATTAAGGAGCAATTACTGCATAACAATCGGCGCTGTTGCTATGAAAAACTTGCATAAAAATAGTCAAAACACTGCCAGCAAACTTCGTACTGTTCGGATGCTTATTGTTGTCTATTGTAAACAACTTTGATTTACATGGGGCAACGTGAAGAAACTTTCGAGGAAACCCATTCCGAGCGAAGGAAATACTAGTACGAGAACTATTATGGAAAATTAATGCGCTACAACGGTGGAGCATGTAAAATGCATGGCAGCTCATTAGTTAAATAAAACAGCTTAAGGATATTTAATGTTGGTCATGTAAATAGTAAGCAGGATACAGGATTCGGTGGCTTATAAGTAGGAGGGCTGTGTACAGAAACCTAATAAAAATGATCAACTGAATGCAATAACAAAAGCTGTGAGCTGTGAGCTGTAAGAGGAGAAAGAGTTTACAGCCAGCACTTGTAGTTGATTACACAAATTAAGACTAAAGGCAATTTGATGCAAATGAATTGCTTTCTATTATATTTAATATCCTTCAATTTAACTTTTCTTAGGAATTTCATGACTTTTATTTCAATTATTACAGAGCAATTAAATAATGACAAGATTCACACGCAAATTCTTTTTGGCGCCTTTGGAAAATGAGGACATTCGCTTGAATAAAAAAATTCAAGTAGCCGCCTTAAGGCCAAATTAAAAGTGTTTATAATCCTGAATTATTAAACTGAGTTGAGTGAAAAAGGATGCCAGAAACAAAAAACATAAGCCACGGACTGCTCGTTATGGACAAATTACATCATTATACTAATATAACTGCCAAATGCCAACAAGCGGATGAAATGATAAAAAATCATTACAAAAAAGAGCTCAAGTAAACCGCGGATCTCTTTAAACAATACAACTTTTGTGCTGAGGTCCCCCGTATTTGACAGAAGTAACGTACCAAATGAATTGTAAATTAAGTGCGGTGTCATGTTTCACAAATTTCACACCGCGTTATTATTTTAACAACGTTTTTTCCTGGTAAAACACCCTAAAATTATTTCATTCTTCTTTCCCGGTTCTTTTGTGCCTCCATGCAACAAAACGCGAATTGTGGTTTTGGCACCACATGTCAACTGTAATTAGTAATTGGAATTTTCTTAAAGATGCCCATATTGCACTTGTCGGATGATTAATGGACGCCCAGCGGTAAGGAACTGTTTGATTTTGGGGTGTTATTGGCCGAAACCAACTTTTTTACGAAGTCTTTTTTAATCCAAATTTTTGTTTTGAAAAAAAAAAAATAAAACCAAAGAGAGGTAATAATTTTCTTATTAATTAAAGGATCTTTAAGGTAGAGAAATAATTGGATTCACTTTTGTAATGCCTTCTCTTGAACATATTACCAAAATAAAGGCTGAAAATTGGCATCGCCTTTAAAATATATAAATAGATGAAATTTTATTTTAATTGTTTTAATTTAAGATATCTTAACTTATTCAGAAGAAAAAATTAGAAGCATTTTAGACGAAAATTCCTTATTAATACTTTGTGTAGTTTGTAGTAATTTTATTTTTATATAAAATTATAAAAATGTCAAACACTTCTCTAACTTATAAAACTTAAAAAATTCAATATAAGAATATTTTGTGTAAAAAGTATCCGGAATTGAAAATTTAAACACGCTAATTTGGTTACATATTTCTTTGTTACTATTTTAGATTTCAACAAAATTTGTTGGCCATTATGTTTACATGAATTGTACAAGAAATTTCGCAAAACACCGACGATTACGATGGAACCAGCACTGCACTCACTTAACATGTGAAAATATCCCATGTAACATTTTCTTTCCCAATTTAAATTTACATTTTCATGGCATTTCATTTCGATACGTTTGAGGTCATAAAAAACACTTCACTTAAAAAATTTTCATAAACGATATCAAGATATCTTATTAAGAAAGATTAAGCTGGATTGAAGATTGAAAACTATGGAATTTGGGTTGACTATACATACATACATTCCATATTATCTTCGAATACATCAACAAATATTCGTAGGAATTGTATTAAACTCAAAGGTTTACTGATTGTAGTGCAACGTTTTACTTCATCCACAGTTTCCCTATTTACAACTGCCATGAAATACTGGATACCACTTAAACTACTTTTATTAATAAAAACGTACGCTTAGACGAATTTCAGTGCATGACAAATACAACGGAAGCCGATCAGAAAACCTTTCCATCTGGACTTGGACCAAAATACCTAGAATTGAAAGAAATAAGTGCATTTATTAACATAAATGAAATATGTGAATAAATGAAAGATACTGGAAAGTCATGGAATTAACAGAAAATAATAATCAATAATTGCGATCGTTGGAGAAGTTTTATAGAATCTATATACTCCGATTAGAAATAAGCTATTAAATGATGATAGTGAACATATTTGCTATTCAAAA
>NC_051846.1:137336714-137344318 GCF_002237135.1 Teleopsis dalmanni | reverse complement strand
TTTTTTTTTTTATTTTGAGTTTTTGCTAATCTCGTTGTCAGCTTCGATTTATATTTTTTGTAGCTGGTGTTTTTGTAATGGTTTTGGCTGTTTTGACTTCTTGTTACCACTTTCATTGACGATTTAACTAATTACAGACCATATTCAGGTTTTATTTAGTATTACTTATTGATATCGGTAACTGATGCGTACGTCTCTAACATCGGTGAGACTGATTCACATAGGAACTGATACGGATGTGTATTGACATGTCTATAGATAAACACCTACTAAAATATCGAACGGGTTGAGTGTGGCTTGTGGCTGTATGCAACTGCTAATGATGTCCAATGATTCCACTAATTATCGGGATGCTCTTTTCATATTTTCTTCAACTTCTTCAACTTTTCAACCTCTTTTGGTAGTTGCAAGTCTTCCGATTTTGGCTCAATTATTATTATTCATTAAAGATTTTTATCTGTTATGTATACAGAAATTATTTAAACACTTTTTAATTCATACATTATTAACATCTCAAAAGTGCTGCGTTCAATGTCTTTAGCGATAAATTTAATTAAATAATTGCACACTAAACTTGAATACATATGCAATTATGAATTATAATTATTTAGTTAATATTATAGTATGCTCTACCAAATTTCTCTAATGGCATAATTAAAATAGTAATTGAAATGCAAATTTTTCTCATTACAATTACCATCAAACTCAATGCAATTACTCGCATGCACCAACCAAACGAATTCATTATGAGCACTTGGGCATATGTACTGCAAATTGAAATGCACATTCTCTTCCAGCTCATAAACAAACAACATTTTTAATGATCATTTTGCATTAAGAAGTATTAAAGCATAAAATTTGAAAAGTAAGAAATATTTTTGTCAACCTCTAGTACAGGCATTGCTGCAAGATTATACTGGTATATCAGCGATTTCTTAATCGACAATCAGCAAAAGACGCAGAGTTATAATAAATTATTATCTAATTACTGTTAATTAAATCCGAACAAGCACTTTGCGCCTTCTTAATTAAATCACATTTTATAGTTTTATTTTCTTGCATTTATCAAATTTATCTTTGAAAATCGGTCCAGTGCAGAATTGGTAATATCTTACACTAATTTAATATTTTTAATTATTTTGTTGTTGTTCTACATTTTTGTACTGCACATAACTCGATAGTTGTTTTTCATAAATTTAATTAAATTAAAAATTGATTGTCCATAAATTAATGTATCATGCTGCGTTTTAATAATTAACGCATAAACAAAAAAAAACGCATTAGTTCATATACTTGAACTGAATCAATCATAATGTCTTAGATTCATTTCATAAAAAATGAGGTTGCAAAAATATGAATATTATTAAATACAATCATAATAATTTAAACCCTCGTTTGTATTCTAAACAGAAATTATGCTCATATGCCTATATATCCCAACTGATAACCCGAGAAGAATATTTAGTATCCTTCTTAACAACTTCTTTAAAAAAACTAATTTATAAATTTAACACTAAGAATATATAATAATAATATTCTTAATGCAACAAAATAAAATATTCGCGTACCTCTGAAACCATATTTAAATTGAAATATTTAATGAATGTTAATATGTTCCATAGCTCGTGTCAATGGCTTTGTAGCCAATACCAAGTGGTTATAGGGACAGGTGTCAAATTCTTTAGGGTATCACAATGGACCTCATGGTCTAAGTGAGTCTTCGGACGGCCCTAGTAACCTAACCTAACCTAACCTAATATGTACTAAAAATATACAAGGAAAATTATAGTGATGAGTAGAAGGTTTTCAATGAAGCATAAGGAGTCACTCAACCATCTAAAATGGGAATGGAGATTTCTATTTTCAATATAAACCAATATACAGAGTATTAAAAAATCTCTGTATAATAAATATATATAAATAAATAATAATAATGTCAAAGTTATTAATTTGAATATTCGAACTTGATCAAAAAGTTTCAGGAATGACTGTCAGAATGCACTTTTACGATTGTCGTATACAAAATTTTTTTCAAAAATATTAAAATAGCTCGAGTACCAGTAAATCGATGCGGCCTTATCACTTTAGTGTCTTTTTTTTGAGAATCTTGGCGTACTATACGACCTCCCCCTTAATAGTATTATAAGCTTTACCAAAGGTTTTAAGAGCTTCTAACCCTTGAGTTTTTAATTATACGGTAACATAATGAGTCTATAGGCCTAAGTGGATCCCTTGGGATCGCTAATATAACTCATCTACCTACCAGTAAGTCGATATTGACATCTGAATATTAAACATAATATATATTAAACAAGCACAACAGAAAGGAGTAGCAGATTTCCAGTGTAGTAAAAATACAACAGAAGTGACTCCCTCATCTTAGTGTAAAGTTATTTTAATTTTTAATATTAACCTCAATCAAAAAGAATTACCAACAGGTTGTACTTTCACAATTTTAATGGATTGTAATGGTGCTCTGCAGTATAAACTCTTACTAGAAAATCATACAAATAAATCAGATTATCAAACATTTGCATAAAGTAGTTCGCCCAGAAAACTAATGTGGACTAATGTGGAAACAACTAATGGATTTTACACCACGATAACATACATTCGCACACTGTCATCCTTATCTATGAGATCTTAATCAAGAACATTAGCAATACCATAGAGCAATCAATAAATTCGACTTATTTGGTTATAAATCAAGCATATTTCTTTATACTTGAACCACATAATTTTACTTGGGGAAAAGTGTTTTAACAACCGATAAAATCAGAGATTCGTGAGTTTTCGACTAAAAACAATTCGAATTGTCAAATAGTCTCCAAATATGACTGATTGATTCGCCGAAATTTCTTCCTGTTTGAACGATAAGAACCTATCTTTATATCGTAGCCATTCGTAGTGAAATAACCTCGTAGTAACTAATAGTGTTCGTAACTGAGTGATCCCTCTAAATCGATCATATGAAGCTATTGTAAAATTTGTTTTTTAATAAATTTAAAATTTAAAAATTCACTATTAATAATACCACAATTTCTTTTATCTTATTGGAAAAGCATATTGATATATGGTATGTTACATATATAATGTGTCGTAAAAACTCAACATATTCTGGTGAATTACTTAATTTTCGGCACCAGTTTAAAAAATTTGCTAAGTTGTAATCCTGTTCTTAAGTCTTTTTTATCAAAGATGTGATTTATTTCCATAATCTTGGATTGGTGAAATCTTTCTGATGATATACGGTCAATTTTCTTATTACATTGAAGGCAGCTGGCACATAGGTACATGTCATGGTTTCGCTGTTTCTTATGTATCAGGTAGTGTGTACTTTAGAATGGTGAATTTTTTGTTGAAAATACTCTATGACTTCTGAGTTAGATTTCTTGGTAGAATACAAAATAATACTCACAACTTGTGGTTATCGTCTTTATATAGACTTATTTCTCTATCAGTCAATCATATCAACTTGTCGTGAAATCCCACTATTTATCTGGATGGGTTTCAATATATGAATACATATTCTTAATTTATTATGTACAAATTAAAATCTACCTTTAAATCATTCAAGATGTAACATTTTGAAATTTTTATCTTCACGGTATTTAATGCATCGGGTCATTCCAAGATACTTTGTAGTATTTGGTTTCTAAAATTGATAAACATGAGATTCTTTTAGTGCCGATTTCGTGTTATTAAATGCTATTCTCCATTTCAATATCTAATTTAGTATTTATATAGTAGCACTTCGGAAATGTGGAATCGATTCTACATCCGTATTTGGAGAAATAAGAATTGCAGTGTCATCTGGAAATTTAGCTGTAATCGTATTTGTAAGTGATGATATATCGAAAGTATAAGGTAGATATAGTCAAGTATATTGGCTTGTGGAACAAACTGAAAAATCATTTTCAAGTCCAATCATTTTGAAAAACAATCCAACAAGTATGAATCTGAAAGTTTATACCAGGTGGGAAAACACATTTTATTTTTTTAATGAAACAAAAATGTTATATATTTATTATAATTTTGTATATTTCAAAATGTCCATTTGCTATTTGAATTAAAATAAATTTATTTTCAACCTTTTTTTTAAAATTTTTATTAAATATATTCATAAATATAATAAAAAACCAATTATAAATTTATCTTAGCTAATTAAGGAATATTATGTTGGCAATTTCTGTGTAAAAAAGTTCTCTCTACAGACTTATAATTCATATCAAATTTAATTTATAAATATATTAAATTTAAAAAAAAAAATCAATATTAATCATATCATATTAGGCATACTATGTGTGTATAACATTGAATGTATTTAGGGAATCCCATAATAATTATTATTCCCTTTCTAACTAAAACATTTGTTTGAGACAATTACAATTACAATATATACTATTGTATATATGTACTCATGTAGTTAGTCATTGTATTTCAAATTTCTTTACCACTCCATATCCAAAAATAATTTAATTAGCCATATAAAATTTTTAATAATGTCCACTTATCAAGCATTAACCATAAAATATCTTCTAAATATTTTTGTAATTATTTTTTTTTTTATTTTTAAATACTCGTAATTGCCCAAACACATTTCTAATGATTCATTTACAAATTAACAAATCGACTAATTGAGCAAAAGCAATTCCAGCTTATTCGAGTCAACGAGTTTCCTAACACTCCAACGAATCCAATTTTTTTATATATCACAATTATAAATGATATACATATAAATACAAAATAATACTCATAATTATTTTATTACTTATACAAAATATGAAAGAAAAAAAATTGCTAAATAACAAATTAATATTTTTAACTCCAAATGCTACTAAAATTAGCTTACCAGCTTATTTTTTTATGAAAATCATTATTATTCAAATCGAAAGATGAATGACATTTGAATGTCTCAAAACACTTTCATATCATAATGCATAAATTACAAACGAAGGTAACCCATTCTTTTATATCTGTTTTAACTGAAGCGTTTAAATAAATTGTAACAGCAATAAAATTTTTATGAATTTTATTAAAAATAAACAATATTTTTATTTGTTAAATTAAATTATCAAATCTATGTCACACGCGACTATCATGACGAACCCGCAATTATTACAACTTTGCACTACTAATTTAATAAGTAATTAATTAATTAATTTCATTTTCAAAAAGTAAACCATAAACAACATTAAATGTTAATGCACTTTTTTTTATTTAAATTAAACAATTTTTATTTCATAATTATAATTACATTTTTTTCTATTAAGTAAACACTCTATTTCTATTAAACACTTTTAAATAGCAAATTCATTTACGTTAATTAATTAATTAATTATATTCAATTATTTCCTCATTTTTATTGATCTTAAAAAATATTATTATTAAAAATTTCTAATAATTTGACCCAATTTTCATATTTTCAGTCTCTTATTAAATTATTTAGTGCAAAATTGCAAGACTAATTAATTCTAATTAAAAAATAATTAATATAAATCTTAAATGTTAAATACCGGTATGTATGTAAATATCTTTAGTTTCTTTCAAATATGAATGTATTAATAATCCATATAATTTATGATGTAGTTTATAGTCCCACATTATATACATATTTTTCTGGCTCAATATAAATCAAATGCGTCTTTCTCTAACATATGATAACAATTATCTAAAATTTATTACTGTGATTTAATAAAAAAAATTTTACCTATTTTGCTTTCTTGAATGTGAAAGCAATAAATGCCGCATAAAGTTATTTAAAGTACTGTGTGCCGAAAACCTATATCAGACACCTATGAAAATTTTTTTAAGCTTAGCTATCCATCTATAATAACAGAGAGTTCATTAGCACAAGTTATCTATATCAGGTATTTTCTATTCTTAATAATTTAATATTAATATTAATTTGAAAAAACAAAATTATATTTCATTGAAAAATAAGAAAACATTCAGCAGCATTAGCAGGTTATTATCATCAAACACTTTAATATATATATGAACGAAGTAGAATACCTTATTAACAATACATAGGTATTACATATTATTTATGTAATATTTTCATCCTATATGCTTTCAGATAGCAAAATATGCTCTGTTATAGCGTTAAAAATAAATCTGTTGTAGAAAACAATATTACTTCAATTAGCTTTAAGGGGATAAATTAAGTCTCAAAACTGGTTAAATATATTTTAAATCAGTAAACAACTTGATGATGGGACAGTGGCGTCGCTAGGCGTCAGCGATGTCGGCGACCGCCGACGGCCTCGCGCCCGCAGGGGCCTCGCAAAAAGTTACCGACTGTGGATTCTAAGCAGTTAATAAATATTTTGAGCAATTTGGTTTGATAATGGCATTAACTATATTCGAAGTATTCCCTAAAGTTTATATAGTAATCAGATTCATGTTCACAGTTCCAGTCAGTATAGCTTCGACGAAAAGAAAGAAGCAAAGTTAAAATTGTTTAAGACGTACTAGAAAATTATGATGGTCCAAGAGAGACTATCTTCATTATGATATAATTTAAAAAAAAAAATAGGGTGATACTAAAAGTAGGAAAATTCATTTATTTTAATTTGTGTTTATTTTAAATTGATTAGCAATAAAACTTTCAATCATGCTTTGTCGTATTAGTGAATGTAACTTATTTACTTTTACAACTGGGTTATAGAGGGGGGTCTCGCAATTCTGATGTCGACGACGAGCAGAGTTGGTCTAGCTCCGCCACTGATGATGAGCCCTAAGGTCAGATTGAGAGCTGAAGTTACGATTGTTTAATTGGACAGAGAGTAATTATGTAGGAAAACAACTGAAAGTTAGTAATTATTATCTATTATAATTATTATTATATACTTCATTATATTAAAATTATTATTATTATAATTATTATTATTATAATTATTATTATTATAATTATTATTATTGATTATCGCTGTTTGAGCTTATTAGTGTAATGCGTTCATCTGAATAGAACTTATCCAGTTCCGATATAAACATAAGATTGTCAAGAAATAATGTTGCCACCCAGAGTTAAACGATTGTATTTTGAAAATGATGAAATATTACTATTAGAACCATTTTGAATCAAAAAAAAACTTACAACATTAAATGAACAATTCAAAAATTGGTGAATTTTACAGAAAATACTTATCTCGTTTAGTTCTAGAAAAGATTACAAACAAATTATAGAACACATAAATGTTACAATTATTTTCCAAGAAATTTTCTAAAACCATGTCTAATTCCAATATTATTTTACAATCCACTTTGCATCTATAAACAATAAAGTCTGAAGTTTCACCAAACAATAAATAGCCCAGAGGGTTCAGCAAAGGGTTATATTAAAACAGCGATAGAAAACTTTTGGGAAGTGTGATCATTTTCATATAGAACAGTACAGCGATGGGTACGCATATCCATGTTCTAAAACTGTTCTTTTGTTTCTGTCAAAAATTTCAAATCAATTTATTTAGAATACTATGTGACTATGATAAAAATTAAACAACGAAATAATTCTCATTTTTGGCACCAGCTTAGTAAAGGTTCGCCCTAGCTGCATTAAATTGATTTACTAGGTTAAGTGGAATTACTAGGTTAAGATAAAT
>NC_051846.1:137323433-137336614 GCF_002237135.1 Teleopsis dalmanni | reverse complement strand
CAATTGTCATAAGCTGTAGTTTATCCAAATAAAACTATGCTAAAATATTTGCACTTCTATTCACAAGGACAGCTACAAAAGCAAAAAATTAAAAAAAAAGAAGTAATATTAAGATTTGCTATGTGAATGGGTTTTAAGCGAGACGAAACGTACGATAAAAATTACAAGATTTGTGCAGTGTGAACAGGCTATTAGACTTATTTAAGAGAAAATAAGGAATTTAACTTTTGTAATTCTATTTTTGAACAACGCTTTTAAAATATAGAATACCCAAAAAATTATTCTATTTTTCTTGCTTAAATTTCTACATATTACTGAATTTCCTAAATTTCATTGGAACTGACATGTACAATATAATACAATATATAAACTTTTATATTTTTTTTTACACTTTATTTTGATATACCAAATTTAATTGGAAAATATTATTTCCTTGTTAAGTTTCAACTCATTTTTTTCTTCAAGTTACTATATTAAAATCGTACATGCAGAGCCAATGGGATTATACATATTTTCTAATATTTTAAACAACACGTCAAATATGTGTTACTTCACTTGTCACACTGCTCATCCCTTCTCAAGTGCATCAGAAGTCGTCATAAAAATATAATCCTTTAGAGCACATTTTAAAAAACATTTCGACGGTTTTTAAATATTCTATTCAAAAAGCAATAATAAAAATAGTCTAAAACTCTTCAAACATAAACTAATATGCATATTACACATAAGACTACACATAAGAATAAAAATTACAAAGCACAAAGTACTTGAATGGATCCCACGAGAGCTACACATCTCACATGACATTTAGTGTATCAAAAGGATAATTTCATAATTCATGCCTGACTATGGTATGACATGACGTACATAGAATGCCCTGTATCGTTGCCATTCCGTGTTCATGCAGCTTCATTGAGTATTTACCACAGAAACCGAGACACTTGACATTTTCAGTGTCGTTTTCATTTGGTTTAATATCATTTTTTGCGGTTGGGCGCGTCTTTGCTGTACTCCTCAGCATTCGTGGTGTGATCCTTGTACACGGGTTTGTGTCGACAGGAAAGGAACTTCTGTACAGCTTGCAAGCATTTCACATTGCTTCCGTGAAAAATTGGATTATAAAATTGTAAGCAAAGCACATTTGTGGTGTCATATCTGACGTGCTCTGCTTTTTAGACTTCGCTTTTCTCCTTTCATATTTCCGAAATTTGACAGTTTTGCGCAATTGTCAGTGAAAATGCCAAAAATATTTCCCTTGCCTGTTTTGTGCATTATTTTTTATAATATTACTCCTCTCTTAATAGATCTATGATATGTCATATTCTTTTATAGTTTTAAACGACTTGAGATATTTTCATTGTAATGCAAAACACATCACCAAAAGAGTGGTAAAAAATTTATGGAAATTATAAAATTGTGGATTCGAAAGAATGTTTTAGAAATAATACATTTACAGAGTTTGTTGAAAAATCTATAATTTATAAAGAAAAGGTTTATTAATTATAATATTTACATAATAATATTGAGTACACAAGTATATCTCGCTAAATAACTTTACGGCATTTTCTTATTAAACAAAATGCATTCAAATTTAATACATTAATACATTTAATATATTTAATATATGAATCTACGATTAGATAAAATCATATAGTCTAATTCATAAAAATTTCTTATAATGCAGCATTTTAAGACTTTTTTAATTTTATGAAACGTTAATGAATAGAGTTTTGTAAATGCTTTATAATACTGTTAAATAACATTTATGAATAACATTTTTGATAAACATAAATTTTAATGAATTAGGCTGATATACTATAGTTCTATATAGATTTCTTTTATTGTTGGTTTATATAATGTGAAACTAATAAACAAAAATCTCTATATGTTAATCTCTATGTTACAAACAAAAGGATTCATTTAAAATACTGTCATATATTATATCTGAAGAGAGTTTTCTATAGATTTCTATTATTGATGTTCATCTCCACATTATTTTTTGGTGGCCTCTTTTTTTCTCCCACTACGGACTGTAATGTAATTTTGTCTTAGCTACATCATCTGGAGACACACATTGTATAGCCAATCAATCCAAATTTGCATTTTCAATTCTCGATAAATAATAAAATGGATAGAAGTCATCATCTCCAATATCACAAACAAAACGACTAATTTAAAATATTTCAAAACAAATGCTGTAGAGTATAAAAAGGTTTATATATTTATATAAAAATATAAGTTTAATATTTATTGCTTCATTAAATTATTTGAGCTGCAAGAATAACAAAGGCAGACTGATTTGTTTGCCTATTTCACGCATAAACCTATAAACTCCATTGCCAAAATAATGAGGGATTGAATATGAAAAGTCTTCAATAATCTCCACTGTTTGTGTATAAAGGCGGTTCTCGAAACTGTTAATTATCAAAACAAAACATTATAAAGGAAAACAATAACAATGAAATAATTGATTTTTAAGTACTGAGTTTTGAAATTTCGCACAGCAACAAATCCATAAAAAACGATGTACAAAATGAAAACATAAAAAAGCAAAATTTAATTTGAAATAATTTAAAACGAACCTCCACAAAATCATAATTTTCATTAAAATCTGTCTAAACAATGTCGGACCCCACTGGGCGTATACGCACTGGACTCCACATTCGCATTCACCGGCGCTCCACAGCCAGTTTTGCTACCAAAATTTAATGCCGCCGCTGCTGTTGTTGTTATTGCAGCTCGAAATTGCCAAATAAATAAATTTTTTGGAGTAAACTATTTTTTACGAAAACATTGTAAAAAGTTAAGCAAATTGTAAATTTAAAATTTAACAAAACATTATAATTGCTAAAATTACGGTTATTGCAATTGTTGTAATGTTTTTACAACATTGTGAGCGCTACGTTTTTTGACTCAACACTATGAGTACAAATATTACCAATAAAATAAACGCACTTATGTAGTATTATATTAATATAGAGATAATGTACAAAAACCAGAGAGTGCCGAATATATTTTCAGATCGTACAATCATAACATGTTACTCAATTATCAACTTTCAATCCATTCATGAATAATATTCTAACATATTATCCAAGCTTAGTGCAGTTTCTAATATCTAATCAAGCGTTGAAACTTATGCCCAACACACGATCAAGCTACGATCAAACACACGATCAGTAAGCAGTCCAAGTATGTGGACTGACTCAGAATGGTTAACAAATTTTCCAGATACAAAACCATTAGACTAAGGAATATTTTAGAGGACTTCTTTGGTACTAAATGATACATAAGTATGAATCATCTCCAAGAAGCGCTTCGTCTAAATCACTTCCAGTCCTTGTGTAATGCTATATTGGGCACCTCAGGGCCATTATTCACACAATAGTTGAACATATTTAAAATTACTGACATATTCTTAAATGTACAATTTAGTACTAAAGTAACGCATTTGCTCAACTTAAATTTTGATTAGCTACTGTAGTTTGATCCAGCGATAGGCATTAGTGAGCAATAAAGAAGATAACTGATGAAGACACAACCTCAAAAAGAATTTCTTAGAAAAGTCTTTTAGATTAGCGGAAAAAGATTTCTAGTCTAAATTTTCTACGTTATATTATACAATTGAAGATGACCGTATGACTACTTTACGGTGACCATATGGAGCCTAAATAAGATAAACAATAGTTCCTATAACTATACCTCAACTACTGATGAAACAACTGAATTTGATTACAGCTAAAATAATTATATAAACTTACTTTTAGCTAAAAAGTCGATTGAATTAATCTATTAAACTTTTGTCTCCAAATTATATCAAAAATATACATATAATGATATTGTATTAAATTAAAAATTTAATAAAGGAATTATCACAATAATACTAAAACAAACTTTTGATAGGTAGTCAGTGGTGATGACAGTCCATGAAAGATCTTTGGCAATCAAATGAACTTCTATATTCAATTAAGAACTCAGAAACTTTGGCTATCTAAATCAAGATGCACAATGTAAAATAAAATACCATTAATATGGAAAGAGGACTAAAAATGATATAAAGCTTTATTTAAAGTGTTGGATTCACTAATAATAATGGATAAGTCGTTCACAAATAATATTTCTAATAAAATATATGCAACTGCACAACATATGTATATACTTCCTGAATATTACGCCTCAAGTAAGAATATTACGCCTAATCGGCTAATCGCGTGAATTATGCTTGCTAGACCCAGGAAAGTGATAAATGTTTGAAATATGGCCAACTTCATCAAGAAAATAAGGCCAGACACAGTACTTTGATTGGTAAAATATTGAATATAAGTATTGGAAGACTATATTAACAGTTTCAACAAATTAACAAAAAAAAAAGCTATTTGTCAAGTCCACAATACTTTATTCCAAATTGAATCAAAAGTTTATAATTTCTGTTTTGCTGAACATTTGATGAGATGATATTTTTTACTTTAACTCACCAACATACCATGTAGAGTGCAGAACTAGATATCATATATCTATAATATACAATACAACTCCAGTAAAGTTACTTGGTTTATGTTAGTTTTAATAGATTTCTGTAAAATAGTTGCATCTTTTTCAATTCATATTATTATTTTTGTAGAACTAATTAATATTTGTGTATCTGTATCAGATATACATAGACATAACATAAGATCTTATGGTTTTCTAAAATCCATATTACGAACATTTTCATGGAAAGTTTTTAAATAAATTATTAATTTTATTTTTGTTTTGTTTTAAACCAAATTTCCAAATTTTTTATATTTTTTTTTAATTATTTATTATTAGTTATGTTTCTTTTTAATAAATTTTTCATTTGTTTATTTGGTTTTAAGAATTTTAATTTAGGCATAATGAGATAAAAATATTAGCAGTCTATAATTTACTTCCAATTCAAATAATTTCCACGATAAAATTGGTAAATTTTAAATTAAACTTTTAATTTTAAATAGCCCAGAAATGTTTTTAATAAAAGTGGCGAAGTGTTCAATATCAAAATTTTGTTTATATTCATTTTTTGATACGCTACACACATACTTGTGTCTACATATGTCAAAAAATTAACTTAGTCGTATCTAATTATAAAAGCCAAATTCATGTTTCACATTTACTTAATCATTCCTAATTAGTGTCTAGTAGTAGTTAATCGTTTATAGTTTTTGTTTATTATTTTCACAGTTCATCAAGCACCTAAAATTATAGAGTATTATAGAGTAAAAGTGGAACTAAAGTGGAACCCGTACAACAGTCGTCGGCTTGGCGCTCCTTTCGGAACTTGGCGAAGGACAATTGATGCTGAACTAACATCAGCGCGTTACTCATGGAACGACACCTGCACATCAACTTCAAATAGGATACGGTTCAGAAAAATTGTTGAGGTCCCATGCTACACTGGGAGTTAATAGAAATAGAAGAAGAAGATTAAGTAGAATGTACACAGGTTTCTTTAACTTATATTAAAGTAATGAAATTGAAATCTTTATACGAGTATAAAAGGTTATCCAATTTGTGGTACACGATATACGAGTCATCTAGATTATTCGGTAAACATTTTCCAGAATCTTGGAACGGAGGGAAAGTTCTTAAACCAAAATACTTTTAGCCTCATTATTAGTCCTATGATCTCTATAAAAATATAATTTTTGGTGACTTCATGGTCATCACAAGATACGAAAATTTCAATCAGTATAAAAATATCATCCAAAATATATCTTTCATATTTGCAATAAACAACAAAAAATTACAATATTTCCTATTACAAATTAAAATAGGAAAAACGGAAAAAATAAAAATTTCAATTTGTCAATTATCAAAATATCCAAAAATAATTTCACTCGATATGAGTCAAGCACTCGTGTGTATATCACAAGCAACAAATTAAATTTTGCCACAATTTCGTTTTAGATTTTAGAACTTTTGTGTGTTGTCTGTCAAGCGAAGAAAGACAGATACGCCTGTGAACAATCAAATGGCAGTAATTACACTTTGGAATTGGATCAACGCGATCACAATTTAGAATGGAGCAGAATCACATCGCAGCACAGAGTTGAGATGCCAAGGAATGCAAAAGAAAAACCCGAACATCGGATTCTGTTCCAATTTAAAGTGGCTAATTTTAGAAAAATGATTTTCAATTCTCCGATTGTGCAACTCTACGTTTTATACTTCCATACTTCCACCGATATACACATACATACAGATACAGATACACATACATACACTCGGTAGTTCATAGTATATCTGCAATATTTTTCTACACATCTAATTGATTCCCTTCGAAATTTGTTCCGATGGATAGAGCCATTATTAAAAATCGAACGTATTAATAAAATTTTAATATTTATCAAAATATGCGCACATGTGGCCCCGGGTGCCAGTGAACGGGGCTGAGTGAGTGAGGAAGTAAGCGTTTCGGCCATGTGGAATTTGTTTAATAAATTCACTTGACATCGAAATGTGATGGAAATGATTTTCATATTTTATACAATTTGACTGTAATTTGATTTCGTTATTCCTATAGCTCATTTCTCATTCCTTTCTTTTTAGATTTTTTTGGTGCTCAATCCATTTTCAGTTGCTTGGAAGTTGGCACTACCCAAAGGGTGAGATACTGGAAAACTTATTGATTGTTTATACAATAATTTCTATTCTTTGGCATTAGCAATAATAAATTAATAATTTTCGAATGTTTTTTGTACAATGTTTATTTATAATTAATATTTTTTATGGTTGTAAATTATTTACCAGAAATAAATTTGGTTGAAATCACTTAGATTTATTGTTATGCTTGTTTACTTTAAAAAAGTTTTGCAATTAAAGAGAATTTAATAATTTCAATAATACGGGACAATTTCAGATTTCTTAAAGTTTTCTTTAAAAAAAAAAATAAATTTTAATGAAGCAAACATATATCATACAAATATTCCATATAGTTTTATACTTTTATACTCTTATACAAAAATCATCCATCCGCTATCTTCATCATTATATCAAGACGAATCGATGAAACAATATTCGTATCCATCTGTCCCTCTGTGATTTCTCTGGCTGTATGTATGTATACCTACATGTAATATATGTATGTATCTCTAGATGCCTACTAAAATTTAATCTAGTCCATTCGTTTCCACGCTAGTGAAGTGAAACTTTGAACAAGTACTTTTTGTGAGTGCGTCCAAGTAAGATAGACATGGAGAAAATTGATTGATTTCATGAAAATAATAACCGACATTTTAATTTTGTATTACTATTTTTCTGTACTGAAAATACGATTTATATATTTAGCCTAAGCCTAAATTGAAAGTTCATCTAAGATAGTTGTTCATTTGGTAAAGAGAAGCAACTTAAAAAAGATATATAATAGGTAACTATTGTAAGGGGATCAGACGTCATTTGACATATCTTTTGCATACAACACTTAATCTCGGTGCAACTACCAGCAAAAAAAAGCTGATGTTGTGAGACACATTAGTTTTTATTTAGTCTAAGTGACAACATTTCCACCCCGTGTATTTTTTTCGCCATTGTATATCGAGCCTTATTGTGCTGAAACATTATATACAAAGTGTAATTGAATAATAAAATTAATTATATATGTTCTCTTAACATTTTTTTTTAATTATAATACGTGTACTATATATATTAGGACAATAGTTAGCAATGAAAATGCAATTGCAATCTTAGTTGTTCAGCGCGTATAAGCTTAGGCTAGTTTTCAAAACATCAAATTAATTCAAAAAAAAACCTGGGTTTGAGATATAAACCCAACTTGATCTATAATGTTCTTCAGTAGTCACCAGGTTTTGGTTGGTGACACCACAATATAATACAAGAACAATACAACATGTACTCAACATCAGTCGAAAGTTGTGAGATCCGAGGTAACCAGAAAAATATATATTTATATCGACATCTATCTTCTTGTGATAAAAAAACACCATTAAATTTAACAAAATGTGTTAATGTTTCTAGCCAAATCGTGATCCTCAGTTCGTAATACTTGATCCGTAGTATTAAATTAAGCGAAATTTACAATTCCAATATTTTTATTGATATTGTAGAAAATAAAAAGCCGGGATTGACGTTGCTTAATCCTTCTAGTTACTTGAAATTATCTGTAGAGTCAGATACTATTTTTTAAAATTGTGAATCAAATAAGAATTTAAGCTCTCTACATATTGTAATTATCCTCATAAAAAAAGTATTTTATCTATAGTAACAACACTTAATAATTTTTTAGAAAAATATACCTATACATCATAGATTACATTACATATACCTGATTCATAGATTTAGCTTTGGGTTGGATTTCTTTCATATATGTTAAGAATTCATCAATAAAAATTTCCAAATTAGATCTATGTTTATAAAATATATGCATACAAATATTTTCCGCTGCATCATTGGTAACCCTGGGTTGTGTAGCATAGTGTACATATAATTAGATACTGGTATCTAGTATGTGTACATATATATGATTCTGTTGCTTTGAATTTCCATTAAAGTGGACTTTATTTTCATTCTGCGAAATTTGGGTAGTTAAAGATGACCTGCTGCATAATAGTGGTGTGGTAGACTCAGTTACCTGAAGTGATATAGAAGTATTAATATTGAATACTTGAATTGTATAGCAGATTATTTAGGTTTTTATTCCTGGACACATAGACATGAAATTCCAGTTAATTTCAATAATTGAAAAAAAAAAATTGTTAAATGCATTCATGCATCCGTCATGTAGAACATTCGCTAATCGAATTAGTTAAACATAAAGAATTAATTTTATAGAGAATAATAGCCTTCAATTATTATTCTTTAAAAAAAATTTTTTGTTGTAGAACAAGATATTTTATTCTTTGCTTCTTTTTTTTCTTAAATGTTTATATGCTTTCTCTTATAGGCCTTTTAAGAACATATTTTTAGTGTAACCTAAAAAAATTAGTGTATTTTCTGTGATCCTTAAGTGTTTTACAACATATTTCTGCTGCATTTTAGGTGTTAGGTTCCATTTCATATCCTCTTTTTCTGCATATTATAAAAGTCAAATTCTATATATATAACGAAATTCATATTCATTATAAAGAAATATAATGACAGAATTTTTTCGTTCGGTAAATTGAATACTTGTGAATTTGAGTTTTCATTATATTGGATGTCTATAACATGTACATCATAACTAGTGAATTCCCTAGCTGCCAAATCAATCAAATTATTATGAAATTATTTATATCATAATTATATTATTATCGTTCTAAATAAAAGAGTAATAATCTCTTAAATACACCTCAACTATCTACAAATAGAAATATTTTTTAAGCATTATTTGGAAAATTACTGATAGAAGTGTTCTATTGAATAATTTTATATGTTCATACTAACTTTTTTAACCCATTTATTAAAATTGATTTACTTAAAATATATTTTTCAAATACGAAGTGTGAAAAAAAGTTCTGTCATCTTCCCTTTATGTTATCATTCTCAAGAGTCCAACTCCGAATTAAAAAATTTATTCACAGATCAACTTTTAACAGACATGACTCACTGAGCTGTGGCTAAGAAGAACTTCGATACTTCCAAACCTTCGACCGAAAGTTTTAAAATTAAAACAAATATATTTCCATTTAAAAATTCTTTGTTTTATTTATCATAGTTTTTGTTTTTCACTAAATTCTGTTAATATTAATTTTAAATTTAATGATCTTACAACTAAAACAGTTCAACTTTGTTTAAACACAAGCTTAGTAATGTAGGATATGTTACATAAAATACACAAGTATTTCCATTAATAATTACATTAAATAAAAATTATTATATATAAATTATAAAATTATAAAAATAATAACCATTTATATATAGTATAATTATGCACTGCTTAAAAAACCGTATACTTTAGTATATTTTGATTAAATGTTTAATTATTACAAAAATAGGAATCAAATGGTTAAATACATAAAATCTAGAAGCACTTAAATTAGATTAAATAAAAACAATATAAACTAATTTTTAAAAAAATTAATAAAAATTAAATATTTGAAAAAAACACAGAAGAGAAGAAACCTCTCTATTGCACATTGGCTTTTTGTAGCGAGGAGTGCGTTCATTTAAGAGTAAAAATACTTTCTTTGAATACTTTTGTAGGTAAGACGATGGATACAAATATATCAAATTTACAAATAAATTATACACACATAAATGCATTAAAATTGCATTTCGAATAAAAATATTTACATAATTAAACACATTGCAAGTGCACAACAAGGAAGGCAATGAACAGCCGTTGCAGGTGTTCAGCCGAGACTTAAACCGAAATTGCGTTCGTCGAGATTTCGTTGTACTGAGTTTTGAGATTGTTGTTCATGAGCATGGAACGGTAGACTTCGGAGAGTAAATTCCACATGGGCGGCGCTGGATGTGTTGTGGCATCTGTGGTTGGTGCGGTCGGCACGGGTGATGTGCGGGTATCAGCGGAGTCTGCTTGGTTTGCAGCTGCTGCTGCAGCAGCGGCAGCGAACATTTGTGATTGGAGTAGACGCAAGCGCTGCTCTTCCGGTGATAAAGGCGATATTGATGCAGGTAACGGGATGGTAGTGTGTGATTTCTTCAGTTGAGAAGAGAGATCGAGGCAGCTTATTGTTGGTACTTCTTCGTTTGTTAGTTCCATTTTTACTGTGACTGGTGAACTACTCGACAATTCCGTTTCACTTTTGGTACGTTTTCGCTTACCCAATAAGCAGTCAACTGAAAAGTTTCCGCTTAGTTTTGATGAATTACTTTGAGTTGGACTCTTGCAATCATTACTATTACTAGACATAGTTATGTTACTTGGACTTAGGCATTCAGCTGCATGACGCTTGTGTAGACTAAAATCAAGTGGCTCGTTTGAGTCATCCGTATGCATTGCTGGTTCTTCTTCAATTGAAACTGAAATCAATTCTTCATCCTCATCGTCTTCATCTATTTCGCGGCAATAATCTTCAATATCACTATGACTACCCTGACTAGTACTCGAACCATTTGTATGCACGTCTAGTATGTAACCATCATCTTCATCTGCATCTGAAGAATATGAACCAGTTGAATCATTACGTACACCGAACACGTGTTCCTGTTTCATGAACATATGCGGCATATTTGTGCTTGGATGTGGGGCAAATTCGCCAAACATTGCTGCTGCTGGATGTGGGGGATAACCGGTTGGTGGTATTAAGCCCGGAAATGCGGGCAAACCAGCGGCAGAAGGCATTAGACCGGCAGGTGACAACGGAAAGACAGGAAACTGTTGTGCGGTGCGACCATCGTGAGGTGAAATTTTGCGTCGTATGTGTGGTGAGTGCAGTTTTGGGTTGGGATTTGCGCTGTGGCGATTACGTGAACGCCGCGAGCTGAACACCATGTTGCAACCCTCAACAGTGCATTTATGCATTTCACGCAAGTGTACCGCAGAAAAATGTATCTTTAATGCTCCCTTGTCGCAGAAGGTCTTAAAGCAAATAGAGCATTGCACGCGCTTTTTACCAGTGGCGGGATTAATGAATTGACCAGCCATGTTAACGGGTGGAGAACCCCAACGTTTAGGTTTCGTTAGTGCCGCAGCGATGGGAGACGTTGCAGGCGATGTTGTTGCTGATGAGGAAGACAATGCGGCATTTGTGGGATGACCAAGCAAATATGTTGGTGGTATGAAAGCTGACATAAGATGCTCCATTTTAGTGACTGTAAAATTTTTGTTTTGAAAATGTCAGACCGTAACTGTCAGAACTGTAAAGAGAAGAAACATAAAAGTGGTTATTAGTAATTGTAAGATGATGTTATAATAAATAATAATTAAATGTATGCTTCAAATAACTTATGTACTTAATTTAAAAAAATAAAATGATATTTTGTACGACAGCTCACAATTTCCGTCACTTAAGTGTCCTAAGATTTGTAGTTTGTAGCAATTCAACTAATCTTGATTGACTTTCTCAAGTGCCCTAGAGTGTACGGAATGAATGGTAATAGTTGTTCACTTGCCATACGTCTGTTTGTGGTACATATGCGCACAATTAGACTAAATGACATTTAATCTAAAAGCCGCGTTTAATTGAAGAAATATAAATCTGGGCACTTCCTTGTGTCAAACTGCTCAAGAACTAATGAACTCAAGACTAAGACACTGAAAGATTTGCAGTATGTGTACGTGGAATGCATGAAACTAATTATGCTGCCAACGGATTTCTTTCCATTTTATTTATAGAAGAAAGAATTATATACTATCTTCATATGTAGTTGGTATATACTTTGTTGATTACATGGAAAAAACTTGTTTAAGTCTTTTGACCAAAATTAGGTGCAATATTGTTTATAACCTAAAGTGGCAATAATCCGCATTAAGTGCTAAAAATTGTTCCTTTTTGATTTTTTTTTTTGCATGATCAATCAAACATTGAATCGTTGCGAGTGGAGGCAAAAGCTGGATAAGCGAACAATCGGGACGGGACAACTGTCATAAATTCATGTTATGCAAGGTAAAAATATGTGGAAATTGGACATAATTCATTTTTAGTGCTTTGCCAAAGGAAGTTCTGTGTATGTCCAAGTTGTGCATTGTCACATGTGAGAAACGCACAACCACGCGATCAGTTCGCGATCGGTATAAAAGGATCAAGAGTACAATAAAAGCGCTGAATCAAGGACAAAATTGAACAATAAATGTCCACAAGTTTAAAGAACTTCACGTTCAAATCTGAGGTAGATTATCTTTGAGAATTCTTAAAGCAATCTTAGCACACATAATAACTGCTTAGCGATCGACAACAAAAACAAGTCATAAATTCAAGTGGTATTCCAGTTGGATCTCATAACCTTACGGACAGAAGAAATATGAACATGAAACGCCTTTCTTGTCATTTCTGTATGATGTTTATTATGAGTGCAAAATGTAGAAGATTCAAGTGTCCTTTTTGAAGATTTTATTTTTTTACGAATGTATACTCATAAAAACTCGTACGTATTCTTATTGAATTTCTCTACTCAATGGTGTTGTTGATGACGGTGTTGATGTTGACAACAAAAAAGGGGGAAATAAAATGATCAGTTGTACATGCGATATATATCTATGGAGTGTACAAAAAGTATATAATTATGGTTATTTTATTTGATTTCTTTTTTCAACCGAAATTCTT